>NW_017307480.1:41080-51955 GCF_000935625.1 Nanorana parkeri | reverse complement strand
GGGGGGGGGAATCATAGGATGGGGGAAGGGATAGGGCAGCCATCTCTGTGATCACATCATCTCCTCATGGACATTTTGGAGCCCTTTTTTGACCTCTGTGGCCAGTTGTGATCATACATGGGGTCTGAGCCGGTGTCTGTGCAGTGATCACAGTGGTCCGGTATATAGGGGAACGAGACCTAAACATACAAGGACTGTGATTCAGTATAGAAGTTGTGACACTTTGCTGACCCGTTGTATACTGAAGATCTGCACTTGAAGCTTTGTGTCTGTTATATTTCCTGATCAGGTAGCTGTTCTGTGCAATGATTGTACGTTGTGTCTCTGTGTCTAAGACAGATTCATGAAGAAATTCCGTATTACGTTAAGTGAATAAGACTTCCATGTTGGAGCAAATTGTGTATTGTGTCCCACTTATGGATTTGTGGTGATGATTATTGGGGGTCCCTTTTATCTGTGGCAGAATTTAGGGGTTCCTCTGGGGTACGACGCTGGGAGAGGAGCTGTTTTACCTTCTATGTTCCTCCTGAGCAGTGTTGTGCCCGCCTTTTATTTTGCAGGAAGACATTTATAGAACACGTTTATGCACGTTCCAGGCTGTTTGTTCTCTTCCTCTGATATGTATTATTTATGTCACACGGGTTACTGTTCTGTCAGGTGAAGTGTCACGTGTGTTCTCGGCATCACTGCAAACCAAAACAAAAAGGATATAGAGATCCTGAAAGCAGGATGTCCACACAGACCACAATGAGAGCAAATTGTTAGCGGCGGCTCAGTGGTTAGGACATCTGCCTTGCAGTACTGGGGGTCCCCGGTACACATCCAGGTCAGGACACTCTGTGTAAGGAGTCTGCATGCTCTCTGTGTGGGTTTCCTCCCACACTCCAAAGACATCCTAGAAGGTTAAATGTCTCTCATATTTATGCATCTATGTGAGTAAGGCTGCCGCTAACGATTATTTTCAAAATCGATTTAGTTAGCCGATTATTAAGTACGATTAATCGGATTCTAAAAATAAAAAATGGCTCCAGTGATGGACTACTAGTTGGTATTGAGATTGTAGTCCATCACGGGAGCATGCTTGGAGCGGAAGTTAAAAAAAAGAAAAGTGTGTTGTGTGATTATACAGCGGCGCAATGCAGTATACCACCAGCTATAGAGAAATACAACAAATCCCAGCAGTAGCACATTATACTATAATGTACTATTGCTGGGATTTGTAGTCCTCTATACAGTGCAGTGCAGAATATCACCAGCTATAGAGGAATACAACAAAACCCAGCAATAGTACAATATACAGCGCAATGCAGAATATCACCAGGTATAGAGGAATACAACAAATCCCAGCAAAAATACATTATACAGTGGTGCAATGCCGAATACCACTGGCTATAGAGGACTACAAAACCCAGCAATAGTACAATATACAGCGCAATGCAGAATATCACCAGGTATAGAGGAATACAACAAATCCCAGCAAAAATACATTATACAGTGGTGCAATGCCGAATACCACTGGCTATAGAGGACTACAAAACCCAGCAATAGTACAATATACAGCGCAATGCAGAATATCACCAGGTATAGAGGAATACAACAAATCCCAGCAAAAATACATTATACAGTGGTGCAATGCCGAATACCACTGGCTATAGAGGACTACAAAACCCAGCAATAGTACAATATACAGCGCAATGCAGAATATCACCAGGTATAGAGGAATACAACAAATCCCAGCAAAAATACATTATACAGTGGTGCAATGCCGAATACCACTGGCTATAGAGGACTACAAAACCCAGCAATAGTACATTATAGCTGGCGGCATTCTGCATTGCGCTGTATAATGTATTATTGCTGGGATCTGTAGTCCTCTATACAGTGCAGTGCAGAATATCACCAGCTATAGAGGAATACAACAAAACCCAGTAATAGAACATTATAGCTGGCGGCATTCTGCATTGCGCTGTATAATGTACTATTGATGGGTTTTGTAGTCCTCTATAGCCAGTGGTATTCGGCATTGCACCACTGTATAATGTATTTTTGCTGGGGTTTGTTGTGCTCCTCTATAGCTGGTGGAATTCCGCATGGCGCTGTATAATGTATTATTGCTGGGATTTGTACTCCTATATACAGCGCAGTGCAGAATATCACCAACTATAAAGGAGTACAACAAATCCCAGCAATACATTATACACGCAGGGTACAATGTATTGATGGGATTTGTATTCCTCTATAGCTGATGGTACAATGCTCCTACGTAATATACAGCACAACGTACCATCAGCTATAGAGGAATACAAATCCCAGCAATACATGATAGAGCACCATGTGTGGGAGTGTGCAGGCTTACCTGAGCAGTCTTCCAGCAACTTTCTTCTGAGATCGGGCCTGTCTATTGTCGGCTGTCATCCCCCCACACCTGCTCCTCCTTACTACATCTCCCTGCGTCCCTGTGCCGATCGTGGAGTGTGAGGCGGGAAGGAGGTGCGGCGTGTAGAACGTGGATGCGGGCTGGCGGGGCTGGCAGCGGTGAGCGTGAGTTGGGGAAAAGGTGCGGCGCGCAGCGTGTGTGGCCAACTGATCGGAAGCCGATTAATCGATTATTGAAAAAGTTGATAACTTTTTCAATAGTCGATTAGTTGTTGCAGCCCTAATGATGTTACAGTTTAGTTCTGTTAAATAGTGATGGATGGTGCACTCGCTGTTGGGTTCTCCTGTGTGGCAGGGACCAATCAGAAAGCTGGCTTAGTCTTTGGTAAAGAGCAGGAATGGGCAGGATGTTGGAGCGTCTTCCTGGGTGTCTTACTAGCTGTGTCGTAAAGTATTTGTATTTAGTACACAATGTAATACGACACATCCGGTGTAGAAGACTACACGTGTCGTATTTTTATTGTTGGATGTCTCATGTTGTATTAGTGTAAATTGCTTTGTGACCAGCTAGTGTGGCAAAAGAAAAAAGTGGAACTACAACCTCCTATACCTTTTTTATATTCGAGGAAGGCGCCATCTTAGTCTCGGTTTGGATTGCTGTTACCATGGTGCTTCACATGATCAGCTATGACACCAGCCATTGGAGGGTTTGAAAGTTTGGTTTAGAGCTGAAACAATGGCAGCCTTGGCCTGCCTTTTAATGTAACTGTTTTGGGAGACATTTAATTGGTGTGTGTATGGTTTGTCTTGGAATGGGACCCAATCGGAAGCATTGGGGAGAGAAGGGCATGCAGGATCTGTGGCCTGTTGGCCTTTTACCTACATAAAATATGTTCAGAGATGCTGATACCGCCTCCTGTACACATACGGACCCGTTAACCCCGCCCAGTCGTATACGGCACGCGGGGGGGAAACTACCCAAATTTAAAAACAGGCATCGATGCCGGTTTTACATACAAGCGATCCGCCGGCTATAGAGCCGGCGGATTGCTTGCATGGGGTGCCGATCGGAGCGCGCCCCCCTCCCGCTGGTCACAGGCTCCGCTGTGCCCGGTGCGAGCCCGGCAGCAGCATGGTGGCTCTCTGACTGGATCGGAAGGAGATCGGTACACGGTCTCCCTCCGGTCCCCTCTCCAATGTCAGAATGCACCGATCGGCAGCCCATACAGGTGATCGGCAGCCCATACAGGTGATCCGCCGGCTCTGTAGAACCTGTTTGGTGTTTTCTGCTATTCTAGGTTTGGTGAGAGATTGTTCCTCTCCCAGTGACGATGGTTTTACCAGACAGGAAGTGAGAGATAATCTGTGACCGCGACACAGACGGCATTGAAATCTGACACACGTTCTTTCCTGGCATTTCTGTCTGTTTTATTGTTGGAGTTCCCCTCATTTCCTGTCTAGAAAAACGTAATATACAGGGGTACAGGTAATATACAGGGGTACAGGTAATATACAGGGGTACAGGTACTCCTAGAATGAGATCCTAATAGGTTGGACTTGATGGACTAATGTCTTTATTCAACCTCAAATACTATGTAACTATGTATAATTGGCAGGAAAAGGAAGAGAAGGCAAATCTCTCTAACAGAGCCTTTCCCTACTGTCCAAAACGTGCAAAAAAAATGTCCTCCTACAGTTTGGTCTTCTATATTTAAAGTTCTGTGTTAAACCAAAGACCTTAGAAAAGAAAATGGCGGCACTTGCAATTTATTATGTTATACAATATTAGTTTATTAAAAATGCATTTGAATAAATTTTAGTGCATCCAAACACCGTGTAATATCCATTTTTTGGGTAAAATTGGGTTGAATATTGCGCCTAAAAACTTTGGGAAATTTGTCCATAGGCAACGCTTTAAAAGCCTAACCCTGAAAAAAAATACATTAAATAAAAGAAAATCGAATAAATATCGGACTTGCCTGTCTTTTAGATTTGCCTGGAGTTCCGCTTTAAGGCTTTCGTTCACACTAGGACCTATAATTGCGGGTCAAATGTGTACGCTTCAACGCGTGTTCACAAAACGTGCACAAATGCGTTTGCGTTGCTATTACTAGGTATTGGCACACCAAACACGTTTTTCCCATGCACATTTGCGTACGTGAGAACATGCAGGTAAAAACGGCGAACACACCTCGCAGAATTTGTACTTTCCACGATTGGCGCGCGTCCAGGGACCCAATGGGTATCAATGGAGACGCGTGCCAAACGCAGGAAACAAAGTCCCGCAGACGTGCAGGAACACACATTCCCGCTACACCTGCGTGTCCAGTCCATCTTGTGATGGAGGTAAACGCTTCACTTATTGGTCCCATGCTAGGTCTATGGGGAGTTGGATGTAAATGGAACGTGTCAGTTTACATCAGATTACCCCTGATTCGCTACGGTCAGGTCCGCCAAAACAGGACACCTATTCCATTTGATTTTCCGACCTGGTCGGAGTCGGGGTTAAACGGATGTGAACAGATGCAGGTCCGTTCTAATTCTGGCTACCTATAGACCTAACATTGTGCCTTGTATACACATAGGATGGTTCTTGTGCCTTGTGTACACATGGGTAGGATGGTCCTTGTGCCTTGTATACACATGGATAGGATGGTTCTTGTGCCTTGTATACACATGGGTAGGATGGTTCTTGTGGCCTTGTATACACATGGGTAGGAAGGTTCTCGTGCCTTGTATACACATGGGTAGGATGGTTCTCGTGTCGTCTATACACATGGATAGGATGGTTCTCGTGTCGTCTATACACATGGGTAGGATGGTTCTTGTGCCTTGTATACACATGGGTAGGATAGTTCTCGTGCCTTGTATACACATGGGTAGGATGGTTCTCGTGTCGTCTATACACCGGGATAGGATGGTTCTTGTGCTTTGTATACACCGGGATAGGATGGTTCTCGTGTCGTCTATACACCAGGATAGGATGGTTCTTGTGCCTTGTATACACCGGGATAGGATGGTTCTTGTGCCTTGTATACACATGGATAGGATGGTTCTTGTGCCTTGTATACACCGGGATAGGATGGTTCTCGTGTCGTCTATACACCTGGATAGGATGGTTCTTGTGCCTTGTATACACCTGGATAGGATGGTTCTTGTGCCTTGTATACACCTGGATAGGATGGTTCTTGTGCCTTGTATACACATGGGTAGGATGGTTCTCGTGTCGTCTATACACATGGGTAGGATGGTTCTCGTGTCGTCTATACACCTGGATAGGATGGTTCTCGTGTCGTTTATACACCGGGATAGGATGGTTCTTGTGCCTTGTATACACATGGATAGGATGGTTCTTGTGCCTTGTATACACCGGAATAGGATGGTTCTTGTGCCTTCTATACACCGGGATAGGATGGTTCTTGTGCCTTGTATACACATGGATAGGATGGTTCTTGTGCCTTGTATACACATGGATAGGATGGTTCTTGTGCCTTCTATACACCGGGATAGGATGGTTCTTGTGCTTTGTATACACCGGGATAGGATGGTTCTTGTGCCTTCTATACACCTGGATAGGATGGTTCTTGTGCCTTCTATACACCTGGATAGGATGGTTCTTGTGCCTTCTATACACCTGGATAGGATGGTTCTTGTGCCTTCTATACACCTGGATAGGATGGTTCTTGTGCCTTCTATACACCTGGATAGGATGGTTCTTGTGCCTTCTATACACCTGGATAGGATGGTTCTTGTGCCTTCTATACACCTGGATAGGATGGTTCTTGTGCCTTCTATACACCTGGATAGGATGGTTCTTGTGCCTTGTATACATGTGGATATATAGTGAGAAGAGTCACCCTGATGTGAACTGTTTCCTTCTTGAGGACTTTGGACCGTCGATTGATCACATAGCCGGGAAGACTCGTGGCTAATAGTTGTCAATTAACACTTCAGATGAGGAGAGAGCCAGAAATAGGTCTGGCCAGTAAAATCTGTTCTCTCAGTGCTGTGTGTGGGGATCATCTTCCTGGATCTTGTCGTGTTTTATTTACTTTATTTGTCATTGTAGAATTCTCCATGCCATAAAATGGGATTTCATGGTCCCTTTTTTTTTGGGTGCAGGAGAATGAGTACAGCCTGTCTGGTTCCTGTTTCTTCTTATGTTTCTGTTGGGCAGATTTCCTCCCACTTCCTGTCATTTCACCAGCCCCAAAAATAAGAGGAAATCTTTGCAATGGGGACAGGTTAGAACTTCCTGTCCTTTGTTGGCATGTCCCTCTTGGGAGAGATTGATCTCCATTACCAGTTCCATTTACCAATCTTGGACAGGATGTGAGGGGAAATGTCCCCATTTGTGAGGGTAGATTCCATCCCCAGCCTATTGGGAGCATAGCAATAAAAAAAATGGAGACTCAAGCCCCAGCTTAAAAAATATTGTTTACTGTGTCCCTTTTACTGTAGTATGTCTTCTAGGGGCACGTTGTAGTATGTATGTGTATGTATATATATATATTATGTCATTTATTGAACGGTTTGTTCTTCACCCCGATGACTGAACTGTATGCACAATGTATGTCAGAACTATAACCCAGTGAAATGAAGTGCCGCTACTTTGCATACGCCTACAGAATATTGAAATTCCACTTCTGCCCTCCGGGAACCTCGTCCATTTAATTTGCTTATACTGACTTTTTCTGCACTTGCATTCCTCTGCACCAATGAGAGCTTCCCCCATTGAAGTGTTGGGACTTGATTAGTCTTTGGCTTTTTGCAAACAAGTAGTTCGGGGGGCAAAGAATGGAAATTTAAACACTCCCAATATGCTAAAAATCTAGTGGTACCTGCTTTCTGAATGCACAAAGTTTTCCCCTAACGTCTTCCAGGACAGCATGTGAGATGTGGAGGTACCTCCCCCCAAACAGGAAACACGCCACCATTGCTTAAAAGGCCGCCCCCACTGGCTGCTCCTCAGTTTGTTTCCTCTGCATCACCTGAAGGAGTGCTGTTGGGGGGAGATTACTCGGTGCATGCTGCCCTGATATGTTTCCCCCCTGTATGGTACCGTTCTTAGGCCGCCAGTAGTCCTGGAGATGGAAGGAGGTTCTCTGGTCTCCCCTTCCATGTCTGGACAGGACCTTGACCGGAGGGTGTTTCCTCCCTTGGCTGGGTTCCATTGGTGCTGGCCGGGTGGTCGGCTGGCTGGTGCCTGTGAGCCCCGGGACGCTGTTGGTGGCCTGACCGGATGACGTAGTACGTCGCTTCCGGTAGGAGGTGATGTCATCTTTGGGCGCCGGAGGTCTTGCGCTCCAGACCTCGTTTTCGGCGGAGGGGAGGGCCTTGGAGTTTTTCCTAGTTCCTCCTTTCCCACTTTAACACACACACTTTTTTTTCCTGTCTTTATTACCTTGTGTTTGACCATGTGACCACGTCACTAGGTTTCTACGCTTCTCTATGCAATGCAGGCATGTAAGGCCTGCTGGGAGGGGCCGGCAGTGTGTTTCCTGAAAAATATCACAGCACCCTGCCTCAGTACTTCCTAAAGAGCTCTAAGCCCTGATGCAAGCAATGAGCTGGTTCTTGGGGAGGAGTTCTGAAAATATAACTCCCTATGTAGGATTGATTCTTCTTGTATGGCCTGACTTCTTTGTTGTGGGAAAGGAAAGCGGCCCGATGATGTCTGGTATCTGTCACTAGGGAAGCAAAGTTTGGCAGCAGCTGGTGAGACAAAATGGTATGCAGTTAGTATGTTAAGAGTAGTATTTGTCTTTCATATCAGGCATGATCGTTGCTTTGCTTGGTATAGGCAAGCTTCTCTTTAGTGGAGAGGAATTAGAAGACCCGTCAGGTTTTTATAGCTGTCTGTGTCCCCAATAGGGAGATTCACCTGGTGAATGTTATCACTGAAAGAGAAAGAAAATCCCAAATGTTGGGTTGTCATCAGAACAGAAATAGATGGGAAATCTTCGTGTGAGGACACTAGTTCTAGTGACCACCAGGTATTTACTCTCACTTCCTGTTGTGGCTAATGGACAGGAAGTGAAGAAATATCTCCACAATGGGACACAAATGGCAGAAATTTATAATGTTCCCTTACTCCAATTTTTAAATACATTTTTGGGTTCAGTGCTGCTTTAACCAGTTGCCGTCCGCCCGTTGGAAAAAAACCGGACGGACGGCACTGCTGCAGTAGCGGCATTCTTATTCTGCTTGCGCGCGCCCCCGGGCAGAAAAAAACCCATGCACTGCATAGAGCCGTTACCAGCTGTTTAACATATACCCGATCGGCGCTCTATAGCCAGCCGATCGTGTATATGTGCTGGTGTGTGCCCCCCCCTCGTCTGCCGCCCTCCCTCCTAACCCCTCACCTTCAATCCCGGGATCCGCTAGCCCATCTTCGGCTCGGGAGGGCGTTAGGAGGAAGAGGGAGATCAGCTCCTTGCTGATCTCCCTCCGGGCTGTGAATGCAGAAGTGATGTGTATTATATCACTTCCGCATTCACCTGTCAGTCATCTGGCTGCTATAGCCAGAGAAAAGAATCTAATGAAGCAGATCTCTGCTTCATCAGCTTCTTTTGGGGTCCCCAGGTGACATTAGGGGTCCTAGCTTTTAAAGCGTCACCTATGGCCTATTTTGGGTATTATCGTTTTTTGAGGTTTCGCGCGCACACGCAATTTTAAGGCTTGACATGTTTGCTGTCTTTTTACCCGACGTGACCCCGTCTTTTATATTTTACCAAAAAATTGGGTAATAGTAAATTTTTTATCATTTAATATAGGGGAACACAGTTTTTTTTTTATTTTTTTTTATTTCGGTAATTTTTCTTTAATATAGTAAAAAATAAAACCCGCAGTGGTGATTAAATACCACCAAAAGAAAGCTCTATCTGTCCCTAAAAAATGGTCTAAAATTCATTTCAGTACAGCGTTGCATGACTGAATAAACGTCAGTCAAAGTACCGCAGCGCTGAATACTGAACAATGGCCGGGATGGGAAGGGGGTGTAACACCGCGGACTTCGAGTGGTTAAGGAAAGGAAATGTGTAGCTGTCATAGTTGACCTGGAGATGCTAGTTGCCTTGATTTCAGTGCCTTCTGACTCACTGACCCGGTTTTAGTTTGCAGCAAATTAATGGATATTTTTTTCTCCCCCCTCCATAGGTCGCCTGGCTCTACATGCGATGGGAGCTCTAGCATGTCATCCGAGACTGGGCTTGGTACACGTCTAAGGGCCACATCTGGAATGGGCGACGGAGTGGAAGGGGCTCCAATGTCTGGGGCCCCACAGCCTGCCCCTCCTCAACCACAACCTCAGCTGCCATCGATGATTAACCCTCCTCCTCCTGATATAACAAGGCCGAACCAACTCAAGCGGCAGACCAACCAGTTACAGTACTTGCTCAAATCCGTGCTCAAGACGCTATGGAAGCACCAGTTCGCTTGGCCTTTTCAGCAGCCTGTGGATGCCATGAAGCTCAATTTACCAGTGAGTAAAACACTTGTTGTTGTGGCTTTACCATACGTTAAATCGGGGCCCGGACAAGTGGCGCCTAACTTTTTGAGGTTCTCTAGCTGTTATCATTGTAGCTGGCTCCTGAATTCAAAGTCCTGAAACTAGAACCAGATATTATGCATTGTTGGCTGGGTTTAAAGTAGGGATGCACTGATACTGGTATCGGTATCTGTGCCAATAACAAGTATTTGGGTGAGTACTCGTACTTTCCCAAATGCTCCGATGCCTAGTCCGATACTTCCTGTGTCAGGAAGCCGGGCAGCGCGTCATTACACGCTGCTCGGCTTCCTGATTGGCCGGGAAGCTGGCTCCATGCTCCCTCGTCATTTGTGACGAGGGAGCATGGAGCCGGCTTCCCGGCCAATCAGGAAGCCGGGCAGCGTGTAATGACGCGTCGCCCGGCTCTATGATTGACCGATTCCTTGCTAATCGCGAAGCCGGGTGACGAGTCTTTACACACTGCCTAGCTTCCCGGCTAATCCGGAAGCCAGGTGGTGAGTAATTACTCGCCACCTGGCTTCCTGAATGGGACTTCCGGTATACGGTATCTGCGAGTACAGAAAAAAAATTATCGGTACTCGTACTCTGTACCGAAATACCGGTATTGGTGCATCCCTAGTTTAAACAATGGTTTCGAAACTTTTGTTTGTCTGGGGGCTGCTGTTTATACCTTTTCGCTGCCAAGCTCTGCCTAGCAATTTTTTTTCGCTTAACCTGCGGGCTGAACGAAAAAAATGTACCCGATTCCTCCAACGCAAACAGCATGTCAATCGAGGAATCCCTCGGTTTACATTGTATTCTGACAGGTGCCGCCAGCACCTATCAGAACACCAATCAGAGCGGTCAGCTCATTGGTTGTCGGCTCTGATCAATCAAAACTTTTCCGCCAGGTCCTTCGATCAAATGTAAACTCTGTCTGTCCCAATAGGAAGACTAGAAACAGACGGAGCTCCCCCCCCCCCCGCCCCCCCACCTTCTACACTGTTTGG
>NW_017307480.1:8702-41026 GCF_000935625.1 Nanorana parkeri | reverse complement strand
CCCCCCCCCCCCTCATTAACATTCAATGCTTTCAGAGTTTTAAACCTTTGTTAGGACAGACATTGTTCAAATCTAGTTTAGGACTGATCATATACTCACCTTTGTCATTGTCTTTGGTAAAATCTCAGTCCTGTATCTATAGCCAAACGTTTATTCTCCCGGTCATTTTTCTGGGCAGCTACCTGGGAAATGATTGCTTCTTCTGTCTACAAGAAACTGTCAAAGAAGAACTTTGGGAATATTTTTTTTTCAGCCAACTGCAACTAGCTTCTGGGAGTATTAAAAATCTATGCTTCCTTTTCTGCATAGCAGTATGGTCTTCCAGAAATCCAGTGTTTGTTTTTCCTGCCCTCTGCCCCTTTCATTTCCTTTCTGTGAAGCCTCGTTCACACCAGATGCAGTGCATTCCAGCCCGATTCTGGCCAGAACGCACTGCCTCGCATTGCGGCCGGCTCACTTTTTTGTGGGGTAGGAGGGGGTATGGCGGTCCATTGAAGTGAAAGGAACTGTAGCCACGCCCTCAGGCCCCAACGCGATCGGCCGCATGGGATCACAAGGCACATTATGTCTGCAGTCCAGTCCGGTGTGAAAAAAAAATAGCGCTTGCAGCATTTTGTTTCGCACCGGACCCCAAGCATAACTCGCTTCAATGGACCTCCACGCCCCCTCCTTCCCCACAAAAAAAGCGAGCCAGCCGCAATGCGAGGCTGTGCGTTCTGGACAGAATCAGACCGGAACGCACTGCATCTGGTGTGAAAGAGGCCTGAGTTTGCACAGTGGCTAGTGGTCAATCAGCCTGGCCTGTGGCCTTATTACCTCCTCCTTGTAGTTCTGTTGCAGACAGCAGGAAGAGATCGCATCCCAGCATGCACTGCAGTGGGCGGAGTAGGAAAGCCTTAGACTGCTGGTCTGACCCCACCCACTCAGTGCAGAGCTCTCTGCTGTCACACCTCCTTCCCTGAGACTGGGCGGAGCTTGAACTCTGTGTAAAGTCACACTGCTCTTCCACACTAGTGAGGGGAAGTTCTGATCTTTTACATGAATCGATTCATCAGATCACTCGCTGAGTCTGCTGACAAGTGATCTGAAGCTCAGGAGCGGACTCAATCTAAATGAGGATCTCCTCTCATTCACACTCTGTCATCGTCTCTCATCTCCCCCGGATTCAGTGTCTGCTTTACTATTGACTGAGAACTGTTGTAAGTTTGTGATTCTCAGTGTACTGTTAGCTCTCTGGTTGCAGGGAGGGACTGAGCTCTCTGGTTGGTTGCAGGGAGGGACTGAGCTCTCTCTGGTTGGTTGCAGGGAGGGACTGAGCTCTCTCTGGTTGGTTGCAGGGAGGGACTGAGCTCTCTCTGGTTTTGGTTGCAGGGAGGGACTGAGCGCTCTCTGGTGGGTCGGAGGGAGGGACTGAGCTCTCTGGTCGGTTGCAGGGAGGGACTGAGCTCTCTGGTCGGTTGCAGGGAGGGACTGAGCTCTCTGTTTGGATGCAGGGAGGCACTGAGCTCTCTCTGGTTGGTTGCAGGGAGGGTCTGAGCTCTCTCTGGTCGCTTGCAGCGAGAGGGGGCGTTGACTGCAATGCACCGCCACGCCCCTGAACGCAGGGAGCCAGCCGAATGCACTGGAACGTGGACCTTGTGGTGTGAACCGGCCCTGAAGCAGGGGAATGTGTCATGCAGAGACCCCTATAATATGTATGTGTAGTCAGGAAAAAACCTAGTGACTGGAGCATACAGCATTTTGTAGCTCTTCCCATCGTGGATCAGCTCTGCCTGTACACGCCTCCCTCTTCCTCTATTTTGCAATGGCTCACGGGAGATGTAGTCTGCTTTCTCTGCCAGGATATGACACACACTGGTCACCTAGATCCTACCCCTGGCTGCAGGAAGGACTGATCTGTACTTAGGAGGATGTGACATCACTGGCAGCTAAATACAAGCATTCCAAGAATCGTAAGAAGTTGTATGATAAAGGGTTACAGCAGTTTGCGTCTTCCGACTGAAAGAAACCTAAATATATAAAGTGATGTGTATCCCGGAGTTCTTCTTTAAATGTTACTGGTACCCTCTCTTCAGTACTTGTCTAGTGTACAATGCAACTTCTTTTATCCAGATCAGATGGAGTAGGGAAGGGAAAGGTTTAAACCCAGCACAGGATTTCCCTCACTTTGAATCCAAGTCTTGTGTAGCTTTCTCTCCCTCATTATAAGAAATAGTTATGTCTGACATGAAGGGGGAAGAGTCATGGCAGTCGTCTTGTCTTGTTCCTTCCTCCCATATGCTGAGAGACATGAGGGGAGCAGCATTGCCCACTACTTTTTGCCATTTGTCTGTCTGGCTTTTCATACTGATCCTCTGGCTTCAATACTTTGACTCGGTAGCCCAGTATGGAGATCAGGAGTTCTGACTTCATTTGCTCCATGAGTCAGAAAATTTTTCCGACAGGGCAGCACAGTGGCGCAGTGGATAGCACTTCTGGGGGTCCCCGGTTCGAATCCTGGCCAGTTCACTATCTGCAAGGAGTTTGCATGTTCTCCCTGTGCTTGCATGGGTTTCCTCCGGGTACTCCGGTTTCCTCCCACCCTCCAAAGACATGCTGGTAGGTTAGTTGGCATGTGAGATAGGGACCTTAGGGGTAGGGGGCAGGGACTGATGTGAATGTGCAACTATGTAAAGTGCTGCGTAAATTGTCGGTGCTACATAAATACCTGTAATAAATAAAATAAATAAATCACGTAGCGTTTTCTGGGGGGCGGGGGGGTCCGCAATGAGAGCAACCCATTTCTCTCAGTATATGTTTTCTTAAAATCGTATTTATTTACCAAACCTTGAAGTTACACCATGAATTTGAGAGATTACAGCGGAACATTGCAGTCGTTCACCAGAAAGGGGACAATGTGGTCCCCTTAATTTATAGTGGTGTATGGCTTTACCTCTCCCTCATTCCTGTTCTTGTCTCCTTTCCCTTCCCCTCTATTCCTTCTCACTGCAGCAGCCTCTAGTACATTGTGATGCCCTATTGTGTTGTTTACAGGGACAGCACCGCTCCTCGCTTGAGTACATTGAGTGTCCTGTTGCCTTTTCATTGTCCTATTGTTGCACTGATCGTGTTTTTGTTATTTTTGAAAATCCAAATTAAAAAAATGTTTTGGAAAAAATCCTTTTTCCAGAGGCTGTCAAATTTATTTGAAGATTAGGTGAAAGTAATAGCGTCTGTCCTTTCCAGCTCCATTATAACACGTATGTGTATTAGATGGTGGGGGGGAAGAGGAAAGATGGACATGTTGCCGTCTCCAAGCAGTTAGAAGAAAAAAGATGATTTGTGTTCTTTAACATCATAATTTGTTGTTTTTTTTTTTTGTTTTTTTTTTTCCTTTTTTTTTTTGGACTTTTTTAAAATTATCAAATGCCCAATGGCTTGCTGTCAAATTTATTTGAAGATTAGGTGAAAGTAATAGCGTCTGTCCTTTCCAGCTCCATTATAACACGTATGTGTATTAGATGGTGGGGGGGAAGAGGAAAGATGGACATGTTGCCGTCTCCAAGCAGTTAGAAGAAAAAAGATGATTTGTGTTCTTTAACATCATAATTTTTTGTTTTTTTTTTTTGTTTTTTTTTTTCCTTTTTTTTTTAGGACTATTATAAAATTATCAAATGCCCAATGGATATGGGCACCATCAAGAAGCGCCTGGAAAACTATTATTATAGTAATGCGCAGGAATGTATCCAGGATTTCAACACAATGTTTACAAACTGCTACATTTATAATAAGGTAAGTGCTGAGGTCTTCACACCATAGCACATGCGATCACAGTGCGGCGTGTTGCTATGTGCTATAAGTTTGCTGCATGCGCAAACACGTGTTTTTACGTGTGCTGAGCTGCGTTGCACTATGCTGGATGAGGTTTTTTATTTAGTTTTTGTATTTTTTTCCTATAGCAACTTTATTTCTGCATGTAGCATTGTTTGTATGCGTTGCACTGGAAAAAAAAGACCATGTTCTACTCTTTTTCAATGCGGTTAAATGCAGCGCAGCACGCTGCTGTGAGCTGGTGGGGTTGATTTTCATTTTGTTTTTTTATTGTGAATGTGCTGGAAAATGCATTCTTAACGCATCTCGTGTGAATGGGCCCTAAATCACACTTTGTCACAATCAATGAACATTTTCGGGTAAATATCAGCAGTCTAAACAGGCCCCTGACATTTCCCTTTGGAAATTGAGGACACAGAGTCCTGCAGCCCCAGCTCTGAATGAACAGGAAGCATTCAGTACAGAGGCTTCCTGTTCATAACTGAGGAGGACTAGTACTCTCCCCAGTTATGAATGGACAGTAGCCTCTGTACTGAGTGCTCCTCTACATTCAGAAACTCATGAATGAACAGGAAGTGATGTATAGCACTTCCTGTTAATTCTTAACTGGGTACACATGCTATGTCCTCAGTTGTTTACAAACACTGGAGTGATCAGTGATCACTCCAGTGTATGCTTAGTACAGGGAAGGATTGGTAAATATTTCACATTTACCGATCCTCTGCTCTCCATCCTGAATCTGAGCGCTCGGCCACGCACAGCCTCGCTCTCCATCCTGAATCTGACTGCAGCTCTCCTCCCCACTCATATGCAGCGGTCTGATTCTCTGATTCGGGGATCAGAGGGGAACACAGATTGGAGCATGGAGCAGCTTCCGGCGGCAAGGAGAGCTCTCCAGAGGCTGTCAAATTTCGGTGGGGGATTGGCCACAATTTTAATGTATAGCTGTCATCAGCGGCTTCTCAGCCACTGATAACTATACATTTACAGGGGACTGTCAGGGGGACCCTTCTGTTATATATGACCTTATAGCAGAAGGGTGACAGGCCAGCTGGAAACGGTTGTGTTCCGCTGTATGCCTTACGTCGGCAGCAAGGAAAGGGTTAAAGGCAATGCTTAGTTCCTCCCTTTTTTGAACTGCCTAAGCCTCACAGTTGGTCAGTAACATCACCCATCATGTCAAAGGCCCAGTAGGGAGGTTAGGATATTGGAACTGCCCTTAGGCTGGGTTCCCACCTAGGCGGTTTTCCGCGCTTTCGTACTCACGGAAAACCGCTCAAGCAGGGAAATGCCATCATTTTCAATGTGTATGGTTCCCATCTGTGCGGTTTTCCGCGAGTACGAACGCGCGGGAAACCGCCCTACGCCCAAAGAAGTACATGTACTTCTTTGGGGCGGTTTGGTCGGGCGGTTCCATTGGGATACAGCCAAGTAACCCTCGGAAACGCGCGTTTGCCACACGGTTTTTTTTTACCGCGAATCACGGTAAAAAAAACGCGCATATTCAATCCGCCCAGGTGGGAACCCAGCCTTAAGGCCACGATGTCCAACATGTCAGGCACATTACATCTTGTACATATAGTAATGGAGCATGCACAAAGAATGCAAAGTGTGTTTTTTTTTTTTTTTTTTTTTTTATTGACAATAAAATCATTTATAGTGCAGCTTTATTGTGTTTCTAGTAGTTTAATATTTAGGAAACCTCTTTATTATGGCCATTAGCTTCTCATAGACAACCCACTTACACGTCACTATATGAAAAACGGCCTTATAATGTCCGAGTAGAAAGGTCAGTTTTATTCATGTTGGTATCTTCCTGACTTGTGCATATGCATTGTTTCTTCCTAGCCTGGGGATGACATTGTTCTGATGGCTGAAGCCCTGGAGAAGCTTTTCCTGCAGAAGATCTCGGAGATGCCTCAGGACGAATCAGAGTTGCCGATTGTTCAGTGCAAAGGACGTGGCCGAGGGAGACGGGAACCAGGTGACTAGGGCACATGGGGAGTCCTTCCAGTGACTAAGTAGTATGATTAGAGGAATGGTGATGCTTTTCTGTTTGATAGAGTTAGAAGTTTGGTGGTTATAGATTATTAATGGCGCTAATCAGTTAGTTGAAGATTTTCGAAGACCCACAAATGTTTGAGCGTCTTGTATGCATTCCAGATGCCTCCGTCACCCCTATGAGGACACGGGTCCCATCAATATCAATATCCCAATCTGAGAAGCCTGTGACAAAGTCGCCTGTGACAAAACCAGTTGTGACGAAGCCGCCTGTGATAAAGCCGCCTGTGATAAAGCCGCCAGTAATAAAGCCGCCTGTGATAAAGCCGCCTGTGACACGTAAGTGGCTACTGATTAGGGATGCACTGATACTAGTATTCACCTCATGACGAGGGAGCATGGAGCCGGCTTCCCGGCCAATCAGGAAGCCGGGCTGCACGTCATTACACGGCGCACGGCTTCCCGATGGGACGGCTTTCCTGCTAATCGGGAAATCAGTGTGGCGAGTCATTACATGCCGCCTGGCTTCATAAATGGGACATCCTGTATCGGTATTCGGTATCGGCGAGTACCGGAAAATAAATATCCTTACTTGTACTCGATACCAAAATACCGGTATCGGTGCATCCCTACTAATGATAGAAGCTGATGCTCTGTTGCCCACCAATATATAAAACAGTTTTTTGCTCTTTGGCACTTGATATTTCCTGATTTTCTATTTTCTTAACTCTTCAGCTGTTTCCAAACCTGCGACCCCAACCCCTCCTGTTGTGACCCGGGCACCTACCCCTCCACAGACCCGCACCCCGCCTGCCCGTGCACCTGCTATTACTCCAGCTCCCATTACATACTCGCCTGCTGTCACTCAGGAAATGGTGGTGCCCACGACAATACCCCCTGCCGTTCAGGCTGTTCAGAGCCTTCCACCCGTCATCTCGACTACCACCCAGCCCGTAAAGGTGAGAAGAACGGTGAGTTCAGTTAGGCCAATTCTTAAGATACCTTTTAATGAGTTGAACTGTTTAGTAGGTTGGCCTTTTTGATGTGTGCCTTGGAACCAATGGCTGTTGTTAATTACATTGTTTACGGCTGACATGGGTTGTGCTGACACAGGCCCATGTTTTGCTGTAGCTGGGTTTGCTTAAAACTGGCCCTTCATTTTCTAGACTGCTGTGGATGATGAACAGGGTGTGAATAATCCTCTCATCTGTGATGAGAGGACGGCGGAGCCAGACGAGTAGCTTTCCAGCCGGGCCGTTTTAATTAAATGGCCGGCCGGGAGCTTTACGTTCCATCAATCGGGCGTCTCTAGAGACATCTGATCGCTTGTATTGGCAGCAGCTGTCACTGCCGTTGCCAGTCCCGAGATCCGCTGTGCCTGGTGCGGCCGGGACCGGCACGGCTGCTCTGTGACAGGAGCTCAAAGAGAGATCGGTACACAATCTCCCTCTGATCTCCTCTCTTTCCCCAAATGTATATTACATCACATCCACATTCTGCTGTCGATCTCTGCTTCATCAGTTTCTCTGGGGGTCCCTAGGTGACATTAGTGGTCTTGGAGACCCCTGATGTCTCCATAAAGAGGACCTGTCATGTAAATTGGCTATCGCATATTGGGCTTCTTTCTTTTTTTTTTTTTTAAAGTCCCCCGCCCCACCATATAAACACGCCAACATGTGTCAGGTGCACCTATGTGTGAAAACGACGATTGCGCCTATTGTGGTGCACATGTTATATATCACTGCGAACGTCGGAGCGTCGCCTACAGCCAATTTTCAGTGTGGTCGCTTTTTTTTTTTGCGGGCGCACGCAATTTTAACGCTTGACATGTTTGGCGTCCATTTACCCGACCTCACCCCGTGTTTTACATTATACCAGAAATATGGGTAATAAATGTTTTATAACATAATGTAGCGGTCCACCAAAAAAGGTGTCCCCAAAAAATGTTATCATAAATTGCAAGGCTATAGTCCGGTCATGCTGACTGGTGACATTTTTGACTGACTGGTGAGACGCCCTAAAATTTTTCAAGACCTGATGATGAGACTGGGCTAGCTATTCTGCTGAATATATTTATACATGTAAATGACTTTATCTGACCTCGTGTCTTTTTCTTTTTTTATATATATTTTCTTCACCACAGAAAGGGGTGAAGAGGAAAGCAGATACCACGACCCCCACAGCCCACGACCCCCTCCATAAATCCTCTCCCCTACCCAGTGACTCGAAGCCTGCTAGATCTGTACCAAGAAGGGAGAGCGGTCGGCAGCCTCGGCCAGCAAAGAAGACTGACGTACCTGACTCTCAACTTCCTGCGCCTCCTGCTCTGCACACCCCAATAATCGCCCAACCTGTTCAGGCAAACAGCAACAGCAAGATCTCCGAGCAACTTCGCTATTGCACCGGCATCGTCTCCGAAATGCTGTCTAAGAAACACACCTCGTACGCTTGGCCTTTTTATAAACCTGTAGATGTAGAAGCTCTTGGACTGCACGACTACTGCGAAATTATCAAGCATCCAATGGACCTGAGCACCATTAAGGTGTGGGAAGAACCTGTTTTACATTTCACACTTCACTAAGCCACATTGTTAGACCAGACTTAGGTCTTGAAACTGGCACAATATCTGATATATTAAGACCTACCAATACATACATGTTTCAGAGTTTATTAGAAATGGAGATATCAGAAATAAGATTAATGCAGGGAGTGTTATTATGCTACATATATCAAGACTTCCTGTCCATTATTTCCATTGAGGGACAGGGCAGCCAGTTTGTCCTTAGACACAAAATAGGTGTTTGTGTAAAACAATTGTTTATATTCATCTGAAGTGAAATTCATGTGCTTATGAACACCTTATTAGTCTGAGTAGTGCTTTTGGTTCAGGAGCCCCTGAGCCAAAAGAGGATCTCTAGGATAGGCTTAAAGTCATTGTACTTAGAAAGGACTGTTCGGTGATCCACAGCTTTTGACTCCTAAATGTCCTCAGTTGAAGGCTGCGTCAGACTCGGGTCATCAGTGCTGAGGAATGTTTGTTGAAGTAAACCTGTCACTTACATGGGCAATTGAAACTGACCGTGAGATTTAAAAAAACAGTGCTGACTAGAAATATATATACAGATAATGCAGCATGAATAAGGATTGTTTGAATGCAATGTCAAAAGAGGGACCTTTTGGGTCTGTCCCGTCAGCAAGGCTTTAGCCTCACTTCCTGTAATCGGGTGTCACCGCGGCAGGTCGGTTGGCAAAATGCTGCGTGGTCAACCTTTGCATCATTTGTGTTCCCCGGACTATTACTCCTCGGAGCAGTGACATCACAGCGAGCAAGCCCTATGGGTACACAAACCTAGCTCCATCCATCCCTACTTATTAGACCAAGCTCTTCTCTACCCACAGTGCAGGGCAGCTGCATTTCACTCTAAGGGTCCATTCACACTAGGTACATTGGGGGCTGTGCTGGCCTTGGTTTCCAATGCAGCCCCGACACAAGACAAGGCAGTTTGCCTGGTCACAGATGTGATCGGTTCCTGGGAACACGGTGGAGTGTGCTGGAAAAAAACATGCTGCGGGATGCAGCGCAGTACAACCGCCTCGCAACCCCGCTGTGCCCATAGAACTAAATGAAATGTCACTCGTAAGATTTCGATAAAGTCCTACCAAATTAAACAAAAAACAGTGTGATGTTCCGGCATCTGCACTGTGGCGGGTCACCGCACACCAGATGCCGTGCGATTTAGTGCCGTGTCTGGTGTGAGTGGGCCCTATGACCTGCTGCCATTCCAATAGACTTGGGCTGCAGGCGTGGACATTGTTAGTATTTTTTATATTGGCAGGTAAGACAGATATTTGCCCACAAGTTAATATTAATAGTGCTGGGACTTATTAGTGATCAACATTGGGTATACACAGTCTTTTTAGTTGTGCAAGTATGGACATATAAAACATACACCGATCAGCCATACAATTACAAGCACCTGCCTAATATTGAGTAGGTCTCCATTTTGCTGCCAAAAAAAAAACACGTTGCATATTGAGGCATGGACTCCACTAGACCTCTGAAGGTATGCTGTGGTATTTGTCACCAAGCCATTTGAGTAGCTTTTTGATTGGATCGGACTACACGGGCCAGCCTTCGCTCTCCATGTGTTTTCCTTCCTTGGACCACTTTTGGTCGGTACTGACCACCGCAGACTGGGAACATCCCACAAGAGCTGCAGTTTTGTAGTTGCTCTGACCCAGTCGTCTAGACATCACAATTTGGCACTTGTCAATGCCGCTGAGATCCTTAAGGTGCCCATACACCTGACGATTATCGTACAATAATCGCGGGTGGTCCCTCGATCGTACGATAATCGGAAGGTGTATGCGCAGCGTGCGGCCGCATTTACTGTACGGTCGCACGACTTTTGTCTTACGAGCACGCTAGAAAACCCGCTGAGAACCGTACGATTTTCGGCAGGTTTTATAGGGTGCTTCGTAACGCGATCGCAAGACGAAAGGCGCTAGGGCCACTGTGCGCAAGGGCACACTGCCCCCTCAGCATTGCAATCATCGGCAAGCCCTCCCCTCAGTGGGGAGGGCTTGCGATGATCGCAAGTACGGATCTGACTGTCCAAGACTAGCAAATCGTACGAAATTTTAATCGCCTTACAACCATCGCACAACAAAAGTCTTGCGATGATTGTAAGGTGTATGGGCAGCTCTACACTTGTCCATTTGTTCTGCTTCCAACACATCAACTTCAAGGGACAAAATGTTCACTTTCTGCCTAATATGTCCCCCCCACTTCCAGGTGCCATTGTAACTAGATAAATCATATGGTCTATCATCTCTTGATCGGCCTGTTAATCTGTTCTTTTTGCACTTCCTTTAACAGGCCACGCTGTCCAGTAAAAGTAGCATTTGGAGAGGTTGGGACAAGCCATATTACACTGGAGATAATCATTGCAGTGGCCAGCTTTTCTTCATTAGACTTAAAGGATAATTAAACACTCTTCATTTTGTTTTGTTGCATTTATCTAGTGCTCGCTAACAAGCAGTAGATATATGCAAAAACATTAAAAACAAAGTTACCAAAAAAAAGGTAATTACTTACCTTTTTGTCATAACCACTTGCTCCCGTCTGAAGATCTGGAGCTTCTCAAGCGGCCGAGCACAATGATGGGGCATGCGCAGTAGAGCTCTTCGGTGGGGAAGAGGAGAGACACAGCGGAGGTGAATGCACTCAGCTGGGAGCTTGCACGTCGGGCAGACACCGTGGGACCTGAGGAGTCTGCGCTGGATCAGAAACCGGCACCAGCACTGGAGGGACTTCTCAATACAAGTGGAAGGCAGAAGATGATTGGATCAAGAGGCATCTTATAAGGGAAGTCCTTAAAGCGGGGGGGGGGGGCAGGGAAAAATGTGACTTTAATGTCGCTTTAATCCTTATTTCCAAAAAACTTTTCCAACTGATAAGCTTTTCCTTAAACAGGGCTTTAATGTCTTTTTACTGTAAGTCCATTTAAAAGGACATGTACATGACCATGGAGTCCAAAGGGCAACAACACTGCTGTGCGATTTTTCTACAGAATGAATTGTGTTGTCACTCGATAACATAAAGCTACACTCCGGCAAGGGGGAATAAATTCTTATTCGATACGTTTTCACCTTGGTTCCAAAATGCTCTCCCTTTATTTTTCCAGTCTGTCTTTCTTTCTGTTCCTATATGCAAGTCTCATTTCCCCTGTTTTTTCTTTCCGGTGTGTGCAGCTCAGTTCCGCTGTTTCTCAATAAAAACTGCCTCCCGGTCACGTTACCTTATGGAGAGCGATGACGTCACTGCCGCCTTCTGCGGGCAGGCATGATGTCACAGCTCCCAGGTTGCAACCCTCCCACAGCCATCGATTGGTGGCAACATCAACACCTCATAAATTCCCATGGTATCATGGGAAATGTAGTTCAGATTCCCCATATGGAACTCATCACCCAGCTCCCTATATCCTCCCCCTAGGGTGAGGTAGGTCATATGCTCAGTTTGAATTGCCCGGGACGTGACAGGTTTTAGGGGATATTCATTGATTAGTAGTATTTCCGCTATCAGATGTCCGAACAGCCGAGTCTCACCGATTTTTAATTCTTTCCTGGAGATCTGTATTAAATGATAGACCCGCAGTTCTTGATGTAACCCTGAAGATTGTTACTGATTAGGTCACCAATATCACTGCCAGACACTTGGTGCGGATGTATACGTTGGCTAGATTTACCGAACATCTTTAAATGGCTAGCGTGTTCTGTTGTCTACAGATGAAGCTGGAGAATACGGAGTACCGAGATGCCCAGGACTTTGCCTCTGATGTGCGGCTTATGTTTTCTAACTGTTACAAGTACAACCCTCCAGACCATGAGGTGGTGGCTATGGCCCGCAAGCTGCAGGTAACAAGCTGGGGTTTAACAACTATTCACAGAGTCTCTGGTGTCCTTTTTTAGGTCTGTCTTATGGACAAGCCTAACCGCATAGGGTTTGTGGCAAGCCTCAGGATTTATAGGCAGTACTGCCTTGTGACAGGACGGGTTTACACTCCGCTACCATCGGCTGTTGGTTTGGGCCTGCATATTGGGGATGCCTGTTATTATGGGCTTTCCACTATGCTGTGCTGCAACAGTGGTGGTTAAAGGTGATACTGAACTCGGGTGTTAATTATTCTTAAAAATACATTCAAGTACCTTAACTATTAATACAAATTTATCTTATTTGTGTATCACTCGGCTGTAGATCCTCCAATCATCTCTGAATTGGTGCTGACACTGTCCTTCCTTCTAGAGGGGGGGCTACTTTTGTTCCCCATGGTCCCTGTGTGTGTTGTAATGTAGTCACCGTTCCAAGCTCGCTCCCGGGATGGACTACAATCTGACATTTAGTTTACACATTTGTATTGAGATTGTAGTCCATCACAGGAGCGACCCTGGAACGGTGACTACATTACAACACACGCAGGGACCATAGGGAACAAAAGTAGCCCCGCTCCAGAAGGAAGGACAGTGTCGGCACCAATTCAGAGATGATTGGAGGATCTACAGCTGAGTGATGCACAAATCAGATACAGTTATGTTAATAGTTGGGGTACCTGAATGTATTTTTAAGATTTAACTCCTGAGTTTAGTGTCACTTTAAGGATCTCGCAGTGATAAATGACAGGGGTGGCTAGGACTGATTTGCAGGAGTGACTGAACAGGACAGCAAATCCTTTGGCAGGTAAAACGGTTTATATATGTATGTATTGAAACTGTATTTTTATCTGTTTGGGTTGAAGTTGGTGTAGGCAGCAACCTGCAAGTGTACTAGGGCATAGTGTTTCTGCAAAGCACCCCGCTAACTGTAAAATCTGGGGTGCTTTATTGGGGGAGAAGTAACTTTGATCTGTCATGATCATAGTCCAGACGGCACCTTTTCTGCTCCTTCTTTTTTTTTTTTTTTTCTATACCCCTGTCTCAACATGGGTGTCCTCACTGACCAATAGGGAGGCGAGGAGACCGGTATAGATGGGGCAGCATAAAACACATCTTGATAATTTTGAGATCATTGCTGTACAGTGGATTTCTTTTTCTCCTAGTTAAGTATACTTGGCCCAAATGAGACCCAAATGAGAGAGTTTTAGGGACTGGAAGCCTAGATGCGAGGGTGAAGGGGACTCCTGGGAAATGTAGTTCTGCCTTCCTCAATCTACTACCGACAAGCTGTACTAGGACAGTGATACAACCTTAGAGTGGGAATGTGAAGCTCAATTTTTGTTATTGATTTAGAGTAACTGGGTCCTACAAGAATTGGTCCTGAATCTAAATGGTTAAATATGGTTTATAGAAGTACAGTGCTAATTTCTTAAATATATTGCAGTTTGAAGATGAAGGCTTCATGTCCTCCATGATGGATGGGAGAGGAGAATGTAATCAGGTTTTATTCTGCATTCTTTAGGACGTGTTTGAAATGCGATTTGCTAAGATGCCAGATGAACCAGAAGAGGCGCCGGCTCCTGCACCCTCCCCAACCCCGTGTCCTCCTGCCCCCTCTGTCAAAGGCCCTCCTCACAGTTCCAGCGACAGCAGCAGTGACAGTTCTTCTGACAGCGAGAGCAGTTCTGACAGCGAGGAAGACCGAGCACTGAGATTAGCAGAGCTTCAGGAGCAGGTAAGCAAATCTCCTACAGCATCTGATATCTTTCTGGAGACCACGGTTTGGGTAATGTACCAATCGTCTGTGTGGCAACTTTTTGCTTGTTGCAGTTAAAAGCTGTACACGAACAATTGGCAGCCCTATCTCAGCCTCAGCCAAACAAACCAAAGAAGAAGGAACGTGAAAAGCGGAAGGAGAAGCACAAAAGGAAAGAGGAGGTTGAGGAGTCTCGCAAGAACAGATCCCGGGAACCTCCAGCTAAGAAACCCAAGAAAAGTGTTCAAGGACCCGTGGGAACCCCCAGGTAGGATGGCATACTTATTGCATATTTATAGTGCTGTGTGAAAGTTTTAGGCAGGCGTGAAAAAAAAATGCCGTAAAGTGAGAATCCTTTCAGATATGTTAAGTTCTTTTTGTTTTCTTTTTGTTTCTTTATCAACGTACAAAATGGAAAGTAAATGAACAGAAGAGAAATCCAAATCCAGTCAATATTTAGCGTGAGCACCCTTTGCCTTCTTCTAGGTACACTTGCACACAGTTTTTGAAGGAGCTCGACAGGTAGGTTGTTCCAAAGATCTTGGAGAACTAAGCACAGATCTTCTGTGGATGTCGGCTGCCTCAAATTCTTCTGTCTCCATGTAATCCCAGACAGACTCCATGATGGTGAGATCAGGGTTCTGTGGGGGGCCAAACCATCCCTTCCAGGACTCCTTGTTCTGCTTGACGCTGAAGATATTTCTTAAAGACATTGGCTGTATGATTGGGGTTGTTGTCCTGCTGCAAAGTAAATTTGGTGCCAATCGCACACCTCCATGGTGGTATGGCATGATGGATAAGTATCTGCTTATATTTCTCAGCATTGAGGACACCATTGAACCTAACCAAATCTCCAACTCCATTGGCAGAAATGCAGCCTCAGTCTTGCAAGAGCCTCCAACATGCTTCACTGTTGGTGCAGTACACTCATTATTGTACCGCTCTCCAGCTTTTCGGTGAACAAACTGCCTCCTGCTACAGCCAAATATTTCACATTTTGACTTATCAGTCCAGAGCACCTGCTGCCATTTTCCTGCACCCCTGTTCCTATGTTTTCGTACGTAGTTGAGTCGCTTAGCCTTGGAGCTATAACTTTTTGGCCGCAATTTTTCCATGAAGACCACTTCTGGCCAGACTTCTCCAGACAGTAGATGGATATACCTGGTTTCCGCCAGTTCGGTGCTGATGGCACTGCTGGACCTCTTCCAATGTAAAAGGGAAATAAGCATGATGTGTCTTTCATCTGCTGCATTGTTTCCTTGGCCAACCACTGCGTCTATGATCCTCAACGTTGCCCGTTTCTTTGTGCTTCTTCAAAAGAGCTTGAACAACACATCTTGAATCCCCGGTCTGCTTTGAAACCTTTGCCTGGGAGAGACCTTGCAGATGCAGTATAAGTACCTTTTGTCTTGTTGCTGTGCTCAGTCTTGCCATGGTGTACGACCTGTGACATGAAACTGTCTTCTACAACCTCACCTTAGTAGCAGAGTTTGGATATTCCTCGGCCAGTTTTAAGTCTCCTACACAGCTGTTTCTGTGACTGTGTTTCAACCTACATATGAAATTGATGATCATTAGCAATTGCTCGGTATAATTGGTTAATCATACATCTTGACTCTAATCCTACAAAATCCCTGACTCTGTGCAAGTGTAAGTATTGATGCTGATTCGAAGCCAAAGGGTTCTATTGATTTTGGTTTAGATTTTTATACTGTTCACTCACTTTGCATTTTGTAGGTTTAATTGGAAAAAAAAATAATCTCTCTCTCCCCCTCTCTCTCTCTCCCCCTCTCTCTCTTTTCTTACTTTACAGCATTTTATCACACCTGCCTAAAACTTTTGCACAGTACTGAATATTAGATTCCTCCAACGCTTACAAGCGTTAATTGCATTGTGGTCTGACAGCGGCCGCTGTCAAAATACCTGAACAGAGCTCATTGGCTGGCCGCTCTGTTCATTTGACAATTTTTCCATCCTGCTCCTTCGATCAGCTGCTTCAGGGACGCTGACCGAAAGTCATAGACAGTGGCATACACTATGTGAATTTGAATGCAAATTTGCACTGTGGATTCTGCTGTCGGCACCCTTTCAGCCAGCATCCATCAATCTGCTGAACGAAGGAGCCGGTTGGAAAATCTTTGAACGGACAACGCAGGCAGCCAATGAGCTGCGCCCTGTTTCGGGTATTCTGACAACAGCCACTGACAGAATACATTGAAGACAGCAGGAGATTCCTCGATCAATGCTCATAAGATAAAGGAACCGGTTATATTCTCTTCGTTCAGCCCGTGGGTTGAATGAAGAAGATTATTAAAGTGTATGGGCATCTTGGGGCTGTCATCCTAATCCTAGCTTTACTGCCTGGAGAGTTTCTGACCTGCAGTAAACACACAGGGCATGCTGGTTGGGTAATGAAGCCAAGATTAAGGTGACAGAACCTGAGCCTTAGTCATTTGGAACACTTTGTTACAGATTTTGCCCAGCCTCAGTCTTTGCCATCTGATTTATGACCCGAGAGTAACTCTTTACCTCTTTTGCCCTGATTTTACCAGCATTAAAAAAGAAGTGGTTCCCCCGGTGTCACGCCCGGCACGACCTGCACCTCCACCTGCACCTTGTGAGTCTTCAGAGGAGGAATCCCAGAGATGTCGACCGATGTCTTATGAGGAAAAGAGACAATTAAGTCTGGACATTAATAAACTCCCGGGAGAAAAGCTGGGAAGAGTAGTGCACATCATCCAGTCCCGGGAGCCATCTCTGAAAAACTCTAACCCAGACGAGATTGAAATAGACTTTGAGACTCTCAAACCGTCCACACTGAGAGAGCTGGAGAGATATGTCACATCTTGCCTAAGAAAGAAAAGGAAACCTCAAGGTGAGACTTAAGACTGGAACTTGGTGGCATTGCGGAGTGCATGGTGATTACTGTAAGCATGAACCCTTCTGGCGTGGTCACAACGATTGCGATGGTGGCCGTGCTGGCATATAAACAAACTCCTGCCTGCTATAGTAGCTGGTCGTCTATTTACAAGTAATTTGGCCCGTTTATAAAGTTGCCTGATCACTTCTACATGTGATGTAAGATACCACCCCATTCTGATCAGCTTTAACAGAACACAGATGTGCCATTAGGGCTCTAAATAGACCCCTGATGTCTTTTTAAACCCTTGCCGGTCCACCCATTGTAGAAAAACGGGCAGACGGTGGATGCTTCCCAGCGGGTGGCCGTACATGTATGTGATTCTGGGTTTTTTTTTGCTCGCGTGTGCCCCCAAAATCCCGCCGGGGAATGTGAACAGCTGTTACATACAAGTGGGCCGATCGCTTGTATGACTATACACAGTGCAGCCCCACCTGCTGCCACCCCTTCTGCTGCTGGTTTATCCCTGGCACCGTTGTCCCCCTCCCTCTTATGGGCCTGGGACCGTGAACACCGGCTCTCTTTACTGAGGAGGAGAGATCGGCTTTCCCCCATCGCTGATCTCTCCGCCTCTCTCTCTAAAGGCGGAAGCGATGTCTATTACATCACTTCCGCCTTTAGCTGTCATTTCTCTGGCCAGAGAAGAAGCTGGTGAAGCAGATCTCTGCTTCCTCAGCTTCTTTGGGGGTCCCAAGGTGGCATTAGGGGTCTTATGATGTCTCCATAAAGAGGCCCTGTCATTGTATATTGGCTCTCACATTGGGGGATTTTTAGCCCCCTATGTGATGGCAATCAAGTTAAGTGAAAAAAAATAAAAATGAAAGTCCTCATGTTAAAAAATGGCACCCAAAAAAGTTTTAAGGCCACTGCATGCACGCACTTATAAATGTTAATACGCGTTGGGTGCGCTTACATGCGCTCGTGAACGTCGGCGTAAGAGCAATAATTTTAGGGCCATCAATCACTGATAACACTAAACTGATGAGCGTTTAAAAGCTTTTAAAGCGTCTCCTAAGGTCAATTTTAGGCATGGTAGTTTTTTTGCGATTTTTGCAGGCGCATGTAATTTTAAAGCTTGAGATGTTTGGTGTCTATTTACCCTATGTATCGGCAAAGGATGGTCACTGGCACTCCAAAGCAAGTCCAGTACGTATTTATAAAAAATGTACTAAATGTATTACTTTGGAGTGCCGATGACCATCCTTTACCGATATTTTGACGCAAGCCACTCGTTTACACCTGCTGCACCCCCCCCCCCTTATTGATGGAGCAGCGGCTCTGAGTGCGACCCCGTCTTTTATATTTTACCAACAAATTGGGTGCTGATAAATGTTTTACAACATAATGTAGGGAAAACGGGGGGAGTTTCAAAATCTTTTTTTCATTATATAGTAAAAAATAACGCCCCCCCCAGTGGTGAATAAATACCACCAAACGAAAGCTCTATCTGTCCCCAAAAAATTATATGAATTTTGTTTCAGTACAGTGTTGCATGACGGAATAAATGTCAAAGTACAGCATACTGAGAAATGGCCGGGACAGGAAGGGGATGTAACACTGCGGTCATCAAATGGTTAAAGTGTATTTGTGTATTTCCACTTTTTGTTTTTTGAGAGTTCCTATATGTTTGTGTTCCTATTAACGCAGCATACCTGAAAATTACTTCTTTTTTTTATGTCTTACCTTTCAGATGTTTCTTTGGAACAGGCCTTTGGGCAGGCTGCAAGCTACTCGGAACAATTTCAAAGTGAGTGGACATACAATGCAGAAGGCAGGCGTCTTGTAGGGCTTTGGAAATTAAAGATTAATTTCTCGATTTAATCGTTAAACTTTTTGAACGATTCAAATTATTTTGATCGCTAATGAAAACACTCAGCCGGCTTCCGGGAGTCCCGTCAGCGATCCAGTGACGTCACGGACATCGACATCACCGGACTCCTCTCCCTTCCCCAAGTGGCTCCGTCGGCTAACGAAGGGAAGGGGGAGGAGTCCGGTGACGTTGATGTTCGTCGTTAGGCGACGGAGCCACTTGGGCCGGCGAGTTTGCCCAAGAAACTTTCTGCATGAGCTCCAGCCAAGGCATTGGCCTATACACATACAGCACAGCAATGAAGTAATAAAATGAACTAGGATCACACTAATCCAGCACGTTATTATTCTGAGTTGCCCCACTCAAGCGGCGGCCATATTGAGTGGGGCACGTGAGATTAATAACGTGCTGGATTAGTGTGATCCTAGTTCATTGTATTACTTCATTGCTGTGCTGTATGTGTATAGGCCAATGTAGTTGGATCTGTATGTGCGTTATAATTGAAATTAATCGATTAAAAAAAATTTAGATTAATCGAACACGAACATTTTAATCATTACCAGCCCTAATTATAACCCATTTGTTAGGACAGACAGTGTTCAAATCTAGCTTACAACTGATCATGAGATCTGCCAGCACCTCTCTGTTCCCATATACACGCATATGATGATATGATGCACATTGCATGCCAGAGCAGTATTTCCGGGGCCGTCATTCGCTATTGGCGCTAAACAAATTTGTAGCACTTTCTGAGAATATTAATATTTTGTGGGCTTTAAGTCGTCTTTGGCCAAACGTGTGGATTCCAGCGACAGGGATAAAGTGGGGCGCAAGTTAAAAATAGAGAATGAGTTTGCTAGTGCAGATTTTTTGGTGGGTAAGTCACAACTGCCAAAATACTGCGGCCCATGCGCAGTGTACATTCCCAGCAACTGTAGGATACCAGGAGGAAGGTAACCAGTGCACACGGGTGCAAGAGATTGATAATTGGATGCTGCTCAATGAGGGGAGGATGTCAGCAGTCAAGGACAGAGCGATTGAGGGGTGAGCGTGTTCCTAAAGTAGGGCCAACTAGAGGGTAAGTGTACCATAATGAAGTGTGCTGCTCATGCAGGGCACGTGCGTTCTTGCACGTTTTGCAGGACTGTTTGGCGCGCGTGTCCATTGGGGTCCCTGGACGTGCTAAACGCAGAAAATGAGTACATGTCACATGTTCTAATGAACTCCAAGCTCACTCCTGTGATGGACTACAATCTCCCGTTTAGTTGACTGATTTGAATTGAGATTGTAGTCCTTCCCGGGAGTGAGCTTGGAGCGGTGACTACTTTACAACACACACAGGGACCATGGGGAACAATAGTAGCCCCCCTCCAGAAGGAAGGACAGTGTCAGCACCAATTCAGAGAGCATTTGAGTGATACACAAATAAGATACATTGGAGGGAATTTATAAAAACCAGAGCAGTCAGAATTCAGAGCAGTTGCCCATGGCAACCAATCAGCTTCTCTCCAGTTTGCCCAGGTAAAATTTGAAAATGAAACAGAGAAGCTGATTGGTTACCATGCACAGCTGCTCCAGATTGTCTCTGCTACAGTTTTGATAAATTCCCCCATTGTTTTTAATAGTTAAGGTATTGAATGTATTTTTAAGATTTAACTCCTGAGTTTAGTGTCACTTTAGTCCAATGTATTGGGTATACCGATTCAGCAGTAGAATCTTTTGTTTGTATTTTTGCAGTTGCTAATTATTCTGTCTCCTTTTACAGATAAAGTTGAAGCGCCCACATCTGGTTCCGGTAAGGGGAAAGGCTTCTCCTCTTCTGAGTCTGAAAGTTCAAGTGAATCCAGCACGTCAGACAGCGAGGAGTCAGACCCAGGTAGCACAATCTCCGATCGTTCAGGATAATGCACATAAGGTCACGTGACGTTGGGAGCTGAACCCTCAGGCAGTGATGTGTCCCTGATGCCATTTCTCTTTCCTTTCCAGAAACAACACACAAACAGAAGAAAAAGAGTCACTCAGGGAGAGAGTCTAGAAAGGTAGGAATGTCAGCTTGAACTTTGTATGCGTCTTTTTCTAATGCTTTGTGTTAGAATTCCTGAATCCTTTTCTCTGCCATAACATTTTGGACATTGGAACTCCACTCTGGAGGATGCTGAGTTACTATCTAGGTATCTGATGATTTATTATAGCACCTGATGTAAGTGATCTAGTACTGCAGGCCTCTTCTCTTAGCTAGCACTAGGGCCATAGTAATTACCTGCTGGTCCTACCCATCTATTGTGCCTTTTTGGGCTTCCTGTGATAGGGTGTCAGTGCTAGCTTCATTTAGCATTAGCGTGGTCACCCTTGCATGCACTCCTGTTATGATAGTACAGGCAGCCGTGCTTACACACAGTACGTCTGACAGCTTACCTATGGTCAGCCCAGGTCTATGCCCCCTGCAGCGTTCAGCAGTGCTTGAATAACAGGGATTCTTGAGGGGAGGCTGCCAGTCAGAACACTGTTCAGAAGGGCATAGGGTTGTGCAAAGGCACCTTCAGCATAACTAGGGATGCACCGATACCGAGTATTTCGACGAGTACTTGTATTCGCCCAAATGCTCTGATACCTTCCCCGACACTGGAACTCCCAGTCAGAGGAAGATTTCCTTTGACCGGCAGGGCCGTAGGGGAACATGAAGCCAGCTTCCCGTGTGGTCAGGAAGCTGGGCGGCGAGTAATGACCCGCCTCCTCCCGGCTTCCTGATTGGTCAGGAAGCCGTCTCGATGCTGATTTGGCCGGGAAGCCGGCTTTCCAGCCAGTCAGCACCGTGCCGTCTTTCTGGCCAATCTGGGAGGTGGGTTATTATTCGCCGCCTGGCTTCCTGATTGGCCGCGAAGCCGGCTCGATGCTGATTTGGCTGGGAACCAGTTTCCCTTCCCAGCACAATCAAGCCAGCCAGACAGCATGGAGCCGGTTCCATGCCAGTGGAAGCACTGAATACTGGCTTTTCGGTACCGAGTACCGATATCGGTGCATCCCTAGTGATAACGCACCCCTTGACTAGGTGCAGGTTCTAAAGGCCCCTCAGGTCTGACCTTGTAGGTGCTGCTGGAGAGAAACCGTGGTCATGTCAGAAACCGGTAGCAAATATAAAATAATAATGTTATCCCAATTTTGCTGAAAAACTTGAAGGAATCAGATTTTTTTTTTTTAGAGTTTCGAATTACTTGTAAACTCAGACTTTGTAATGAACCTTTTTTATTCTGACTTTCTTTTCTGTCTCCTTACAGCATCACCATCAATCCCATCCTCAGCCTCTTGCCCCACCGCCTAATGTCCATAAACCATCTTCCCCAACTCCTCCACCCTCCTATGTCCCCCCTCCCAGCTTGGACACTTCTCTCCCATCTCTTCATCATCCTCTTCATCCTGCTAATGTCTTTGAGGCTGTTAATGCTCACTATGGGCAGGCAGGTCTGCACCTACCACCACCTGATCTTCCATCACACCTCACAGGTGGTCCGCCAGAGCGATGTTCTCCACCTCATCTCAACCAACATGCCCTTGTTAGTCCTCCAGGTAAGTCTCTTTTATTTATAATGGAGTATGGAGGGATATAAGACAAATCCGGACTAATTGTCAATAATTCTGCTTGATTACCTGCTGGTGTATCTCCTATTAACATAATCTTCTCTCTTACAGCTCTGCATAACGCCATGCCGCAGCAACCTTCCCGCCCATCAAATCGTGCAGCCGCCCTTCCTGCTAAACCTGGGCGGCCTTCATCTTCCTCACCACCCCCAGTACATCCAGTACAAGCGCATCTCCCACCACCTCCTCATGCTCTGCATCATCATTTACAGCCTCCCCATGCCCTGCTAGAAGATGATGGCCCACCTTCCCCTGTTAGTAGTCTCCCTCCTTCTCCTGTTCAGCTTGGTCCTGTGCAGATGGCCCTTTACCTGCAGCAGTTGCAGAAATCCCAACAGCCTACTCTGCAATCTCCTCTTCAACAGCTCCTCCCTTCTGTCAAATTGCAGAACCAAGCACCATTGACTGTTTCTTCTCAGTCTATGCGGCACCTGCAGAACCTGCCTTACCCTTCTCCTTCCTCTGCTAGCACTGCCCCCCCCCCTGCTCCCACTTTATCCCACGTGCACCAGTTGCAGACACCGCCTACAGCTTCCCAACAGCAGCCAGCAGTGCAGGCTCCACCACCACCACCACCTCCCCAGCAGCCGCATCCAGCTCTGCAAACTACAATAACGGCTCCCCACCCACAGCTTGTGCAGCACCAGCAGTCTAAGCCGCAGCAAGTAATCCAACACCACCATCCCTCACCACGGCAGCAGAAACCAGAGCCATACTCTGGAGGTAAGTGGTATATTCATGTGAAAATTTTATGTCTGTGTAGTATATGAAATGCGGGAAGTTACCCAACTTGTAGCCCTTTGCGATGAACTGGCCTTTTGGGGACACAACTCCTTTCCCAGACACCGATTAGGCATTATTCTTCCCTTAGACACCAATGACGGGGCACCATTCTTCCCATAGACGCCATTGACGGGGCACCATTCTTCCCATAGACGCCATTGACGGGGGACACCAATGACGGGGCACCATTCTTCCCATAGACGCCAATGACGGGGCACCATTCCTCCAATAGACGCCAATGACGGGGCACCATTCTTCCCATAGACGCCATTGACTGGGCACCATTCCTCCAATAGACACCAATGACGGGGCACCATTCTTCCCATAGACACCAATGACTGGGCACCATTCTTCCCGTAGACACCAATGACTGGGCACCATTCTTCCCATAGACACCAATGACGGGGCACCATTCTTCCCCTAGACGCCAATGACAGGGCACCATTCTTCCCCTAGACGCCAATGACGGGGCACCATTCTTCCCCTAGACGCCAATGACGGGGCACCATTCTTCCCCTAGACGCCAATGACGGGGCACCATTCTTCCCATAGACGCCAATGACGGGGCACCATTCTTCCCATAGACACCAATGACGGGGCACCATTCTTCCCATAGACGCCAATGATGGGGCTCTATTCCACCAACTGGGGCATATTTGCTTCGATTGGCCCCTGTCTGCCCCCCCCTAAAGGACAGTGAACTCTACCTTTGCTTATAAAGTTTTGGGGACCCCTGGCGTTCTGTATATTGGAGTGGGTATTGATTAAGTTGTCTTCACTGTGCATTATTTTTGTTGTTTGTTTTTGTCTAGGTCACTTGCGGGAGGCCCCATCTCCTCTCCTCCTTCATTCACCTCAGGTTCCTCCATTTGCAGGCCTTCCACATCCTTCGTCACCGCAGGCCGTACAGTCTAAAAAGCAGGTACAGACCACTGCCCTTGACCATTGACCCGAGCACGACAGGCGATCTTTAGTACGTTGGCTGTGCTACTAAACTGTGTTAATACCCGATTGAACAATTGGCTGCCTGTGGTGTAAGCTCCATGAAGCATTTATTATTGATCACTTTTCCACATGCTTGGAGTACTGTGCGGCTAGTAATGTCTTCACGCTTCTACTGTATTGCATGCACCACTGGGACTCGAGTGAACGTATTCTACTCGGAGCTAATAGCTGCAGACAATTTAAAGTAGGATTAAATTATTATTTTTTCCCCTTCAATAATCTGAATCTGCATAAACCAATATTCATTTCCCAGCAAAGTAATTCTTTAAATTTTTGTCCAAGCTCTTAGTCATGTTTCAGAACAGCTCCTACTCTCAGCTCCACTTCCCTAAACTTTCTGCCCAGTACAAGATCACAAGGGGCAGCACAGTCCCCAGCATCTGTCCATCTACTAGCTTGGAGGAGCGGAGAGCAGGCAATTGTCTTGCCTCGCTATGTCTGTATGTGGAGAGACACAGCTTACTAGCACACAAGAGGGTGCCTCCATGGGACCCTGCAAAGGAAAGGAGCCACCCTAAAACAGGATAACACGTTGATCTCCCTCAGCCCTTGCCTAGTAGTTGCCGACAGTGCCCCTTGGCTGTGCCGGCAGATGAATACAAATGCCACATTCTGTGTTCTGTATACAATGCTGCATCACATGAACTCTGCCTCTTAGCAGTGTTGCAGGAAAGCTGTATGCCTTCTATTGGTGTCCTATACTACTTGTACCTTTAGTTGCCTTGCTGTCATGCTGATTCTCTGGCTTGAGTGCTTCATCACCTGAAGCTTGTGGACTTCTGATTTCAGTTCCTATAATTTTTATTCTCAGGTCCTTGACTGACATCAGTGTGATAGCTCGGCAACTAAGATTTTAAAGGAGAACTATGAGGTGGGTGCTTTCCACTCACCTCATAGTTCTAGCCGATCTCTTACACAGGTCACAGGTCGGCTCAGTAGATCGGGAGGTGAGTGAACACATACCGGGGTTCGCTCACCTCTCGATCCTGTCACGGCTCTCTGCCGTGACAGGGGAGGGGCTGGATTCCCCGCTCCAATCCGCCAGCGCTGACTGGTGGAACGGACGAGGGAGGGGGCGGGTACAGCTGGCTCTGCCTCTAGATAGGCAGAGCCAGCTGTCACTCACGCAGCTGGGTGGATCCCGGCACAATTGTCGGGATCCGCTTCAGCGGAGCTACAGCTCGCGGTATACTGAGCCTAGGGTGACGGGAGGACGCTAGTTTGTGTCCTCCCGTTACCCTAATGAGAACTATGGGGAAAAGCCTTAACCCCATAGTTCTCCTTTAAGAAGGGGCGACAGCCGATTGTTTTTCTCTCACTAGAAGTTTTCGGTAAAGAAGAACCTTGATTGGGAATCTTTAGTTGTTTAACACACTTGTCCGCTCCGCAGGAAATGAGAGGATCATCAGTGTTGCAGCCTCAGCCGCTGGTCGTGAAGGAGGAAAAGCGCCATTCGCCATCTATGCGTCCAGAAGGCTTTTCTCCTGGCATGAGGGTTGAACCCCACAAACTTCCCGAATCACTAAAAGGTTCCAGCCATGTTCAGCCACGTGAGTTGCGTTTTACATAAAGTATCATTATTGCATTCAATTAAAATAAAATGTGCTTCAGCGCTTAAGTCCATTAGCACTTGCAAAGCCCCACAACTACTTGTTGAGCCTGCCAGTGAAGTCAGCCTAATGCAGCAGCTTGTGATGGTGAGGAAGTAAAACCGCACATGCAATGTACCTCCAAAAGCACCTGACGCCATCTGCATGGGCCAATGTTTGCTGCCTGAGTCACAATGCTCCTCGGAGTTCTCCTTCACTCCCTCCTCTTTATTATCCAGGCAAGGAATCTATGCTGCTGTGAGGTAATGGGAACATTTCAGCCATGTTAGATGACTGAGAATGCAGGGCCTAAATTGTGCACCCTCGCCTTCTCCAGAGTCCATCTCTGATTTCTCTGTAACTACTTCTCCACGGTCAGCTGAGGGTGAAACGGGGGGGGGCACCACTTTGCCCCCTCGCAAAAGAAGGCAACGCCTCAATCTGCAAAACCCTCTGCCTAAGAAACTAGGGTTGCTTTAATTTCTCCCAGTCGTCCCAAGACTAGACCTGGGACATGTTTCTGCTGTAAATCACGGACTCCAATCCTCCAAACCCGCACGCAAGTCCTCCTCATGGTTATGAGGCACCCGCACTTCTTAGTTGGGTGTCGTCAAACCTGCCATCGTTCCCACCGAAAGACTGGTGGACCTCCACGCTGCACTGGCACAGCTTCTCTCTCTCTCGAGCAGTCATGGCAGGCGTTCCAGGGTTCCCAAAGTAAAAGGGGTCATCCACCTCTTTCTGGATCTAAAGGTTCTCAACACTTGTTCCTTCAGGTACAAATATTCTGCATGGAATCTACCATCTCAGCCATGGCTTCCCTCCATCCGGGTGACTTCTGACCTATGTGGACATCTAACGGCACCTGGAAAGCATGTTTCTCAAGGTGCAAGGCAAGGAAATTCTGCCTCCAGTCTTTTCTCCAGTCTGTTCTGGATCCACATTTTGGCCTCGAGTACCACCAAGGGATTAATCTCGGCCCTAAGCAATTCTTTTTCAAATACCGCTTGCCTCTCATTCAGTGAAAGCCTTCCCACATGGTGTCCCTCTCATTATTCCTCTGTACATTCCCCGCCCTTTGAAGCAATCGGATATTCCGCAAGGTTGCCTTCCTTGTTACAATTGCACGTATCGTAAAAATGATCAGGTAGCCTGATATCTTCTTTTTATTTTGTGTGTCGTGGTGGTGTGGCCACTGATTTATACATTTGGCATTGAAAACCTCCGTGTGTAAAGATCCGCATCTACTCAACTGCCTTTTGCCATTACGTCAATTTTTGGCAACACTGCAAGATATGTATTCACGTTGAACAGCCATGGAGTCCAAAATCAGGGAGTTGGAGTCCCAGCTTATGAACTCGTGACTTCAAATTGGAGATGTCAGTCTGCTCGCTACATTTTCTCAATTTTGTTTGTAAATTGCTATTTACTGGTTTACTGAAGTTCAGGCACCACACCTGGTAATAGTTGTGTGTGCGCCCTGGGAACTCCTTAATCCTCGACACATTGTCCTCCCCGGCGTTGACAGCAGCTCTGAAATTGCAGCTCTTCCACAACCCAAGCTTTCCGGTAGGGATGCACCGATACCAGTGCCGATACTTGGCATTTTCATGAGAACTACCAGGGTTGCGGAGGTTGCAGCTGGGACCTGGCTCTGGCACTCCACCACTGTCCTGAAATCATTAGTCTGTATTGTTTTAGAAAAACTGTCACATGACAGTAAACAAAAATGTATCAGTGCTCGTATCTGTGAGGACTTGGGTGAGTATCAGTACTCGTATCTGTGAGGACTTGGATGAGTATCGGTACTTGTATCTGGGAGGATTTGGGTGAGTATCGGTACTTGTATCTGTGAGTACTTGGATGAGTATCGGTACTCGTATCTGTGAGGATTTGGAAAAGTATCAGTATTTGTAAAACTGGTATCGGTGAATCCCTTTATATGTTTATAAAAACAAATCAGACAATAAAACAGAGATGTACAAATCCCAGGAGCTCCGTGTGCTCCTTACACATGACAGCGGCCTCCTAATTGTTGTCTTTTTCTCTAGTGTAGTCTTGGAGCTGGAAAAGTATCAGTACTTGTACCGAGTATGGTACCTGGTATCGGTGCATCCCTACTTTCCGGTAGTCATGATATGCAGGAAACTATTGAAGGGCTTCAACTTCTTGTAATTCACCCTTTTATATAACTGGCATACCTTTTTTATTCGTGTTTTTTTTCCCCCTCTAGGGCCAGAAATGAAACCCATTGATGGAAGTCGCCCAGTGAGACCCCCTGAAGGCATCATTTCTCAAGGGGTACCTGAGAAAGAGAAGCTAAAGCAGGAACCGAAGACACCTGTAGCCCCCAAAAAGGTGAGATATTGATGTCATTGTAATTAAAACATATCTGGGTGAGTTCCTTATTCATATTTTCTTGTGTTGTGGTTACACTGCAAGCACTTTCCTCACCAATCAAACTTGTCATTGACGAATATCGCAGCGCTAGTACCCACAGGGAAGCTTCAGTCTGAAATGGCATCTGCTTATGTTTTGCCTTCGCTGATTCCTCCTTTTCTCCCTCATCAGCATGCTGATGAAAGGATTAAATAAAACCTTTTTGTTTTCATGACATACCTTATTTTCTTATTTCAGACTCAGTGACATCACTGGGTTGTTGAGCTTCTCTATGCAATGCTGGCAGACCATGTCTGGTGGAAAGGTGCTGTTCTTAGATTCCTGAAAACAGGAGCTGTGGTAACGCCCACATGGGATGCTGAACCTCCATGTTTGAAGGAAGTAAATCCAGTGAATGGAAGGGGTGGGCCAGAGACAGGTTGGGGAGGAAAGAGCTATATGATGCTGGATGGAGGAAGCAATTTCAGTACAGGAGAGCATTATATAAATACGAATAATGAATGTTGAATCCATATCCTTGTGTTGGGCTTTGTGAATTGAGCCTGGAAGGTCGTTATAAAAACCTCGTACATGAACTGATGATTATTTGACCGTTCCTCCCCAGGACCTAAAAATTAAAAACATGGGCTCTTGGGCAAGCCTTGTACAGAAGACGCCGATTACTCCAACTGCTCCGGGGAAGTCCTCCAGCGATAGCTTTGAGCTTTTCAGACGTGCGGCTCGAGAGAAGGAGGAGCGGGAGCGGTCGCTCAAACTGCAGGCAGAGCAAGCAGAAAGGATGCGAAGGGAGCAGGAGAGGATGAGGTGAGTGTTTGGTACAAATGAACCGGAGAGAACCACCATGTGATTGGTTACACATGATCATTGAACTTGTATGTCTCCTTTTATTATGGCAGAGGAAGCAACGGGTGGAATGTGATTTTAGATTTCATTTAGTCCTCATTCTCACAGCCAAGAGCCGGTCTGTACAGATCCATGCGGCGTGCACGGCCGTATGGGGCCGGTCCCGGGAAGGACAGGTGCTATGTGTGATTGTACGCCGCAGCCTGTTCTTCCCTATGAGAGGACACGACCGTACGCTCACCTGAACTGCACATCCGTGCCAGTGTCTGTGCTCGGACGCAGACAGGATCCATCCTGTCTGCATAGGAGTGTGGACACCCGCATCCACACGGATGTGCGGCTCGGTCGAGTGTACGGCCGCATACTCCCATGGAGAAGAACAGGCTGCTGCGTACAATCACACGCAGCACCTGTCCCTCCCGGGACCGCCCGATACGGCCGTGCACGCCGCATGGATCTGTACGGATCGGCTCTTGGCTGTGTGAATGAGGCCTTACCGGTAAGGTTGGTGCAGCGTACTGCTAGGCCTGGCTTGCTGCATCTCCGATTTTGTTCAGAAATAAAAATCTTTTTACTGCCTTCTATTTGGAAGGTTCCACATCATTCCGGCAACGTACTTCCTAATGCTGTGTCGGTACTTCTGTTTGGTACATTTCAGTCCTATTTGACATTTTTGTTTCAAGCTGAACTCCGAAAAGCCAAATATTGTCCAAATACAAGATTGACAAATCGATAAATGTTCCTCGTGGCTTCAGGTTTCCCATTCACCGAATGTCTGCTCCATAAATGTGTGATTGGGCGACTGAAATATCTGCTGGTTGCCTCGGTTTACTCTCGGCCTTGACAGCCAATAGCAAAGCAGTTAGAAATTCACGTTACCATGGAAACTTTCAAAAGAGGGAATGCACCTATTTTTAGCTGCAACTTGCAACGAAGAACACTGTAGATGGGACAAAAATCACATTCTTCTATTTTAAAATGTTGTGTTTTTAAAATGTGACTGCGTCCTCGTACACACTATTTTTAGTCTATTGGTACCCCCCGTATTCAGTCATTCAGCATCTGCAGAGCGGTAGTTTGGGGTATTTCATTTTCTAACAGTTGGCGATGCATTAAATCCGCACAATGTATACTGAAAATGTCTTATCCGCCTCGCTGGATCTGAGCGGGCGCTTTTTAAACGTCCGTTCAGCCACGCGTGCCCGAATTTAAAACAGGCAGCGATGCCGGTTTACATACAAGCTTGTATAACGTGCCGGTATGTGCACCCCCTCCCCCCCCTCCCGCTGGTCCCGAGCTCTGCAGTGCCCAGTGCGAGCCCGGGACCAGCATGGTGGCTCTGTGACAGGGGATCAGAGGGAGGTCGGTACACAGTCTCCCTGCGGTCCCCTCTCCACTGTCAGAATGCAGAAGTGATTCATATTGCATCACTTCCGCATTCTCGTGTCACTCACCGGCTTCAGAAGCTGGAGAGAAGCTGATGAAGCAGGTCTTCTTTGGGGGTCCCCAGGTGACATTAGGGGTCTTGTAGACCATACAGAGGACCTGTCACATCCTATTGACTTTTTCCTTAATATAGTAAAAAAATAAAACCCGCAGTGGCGATTAAATACGACCAAAAGAAAGCTCCATCTGTCCCTAAAACAATGGTATAAAATCCATTTCAGTACAGCGTTGCATGATGGGAAAATGTCAAAGTACAGCAGCGCTGAATACTGAAAAATGGCCGGGACAGGAAGGGGGAGTAACACCGCGGTCAGCACGTGGTTTAAAGGAGTGTCAGGCTGAGTTTCCAATCCTAACTATAGGCCTCGTCCACTTTCTGAATACAAAATAACAAATGCACAAACATTAATGAAAGAGAAATATATGCAATTTGTTTATTTTTATTTTGTTGTATTTGAGCCTGCAGAGCATTGCAACCTTGTGACACTTCTCCTTCATCCAGAGGGAGCAAGAAAGCAAAAAGTACTCGCACTCAACAGTTATCAACACGTGTGCTTAGCAAATAGTCCATTGTGTGTGCTGGTGTAGACCCGTGTTTCATGCCAATTAAAAGAACCGTGTCCCAATCCTGTTGGTGTTCTCTTTTGGGTCACAGGACACACTAATGTCCTCCTATGACCCCCAAGACTCGGCATATAGCGGGCAATAGTGCAGAGCCAAGGCAGGATCCACCCTGCTGCCTGATTGATGGCTGGTTCTGCCTCTCTAGAGCCAGCTGTGCCCGCCCCCTCCCGTCTGTCCGTCCAGTCAGCGCTGGAGGATCGGAGAGAGTAATCCCTGTGGGGAGCGGTGACTGACCGGCACCGCTCTCTGCATGGAGAAGATCATGGCTCTCTGCATGGAGAAGATCATGAGCTCAGCGATTTGTGATGGCTCAGTACTCGATCCATAGAGCCAACACGTGGCAGCTGCAGTGTCACACATCCTCTTGTATTATAGGGATGAGTGTATTCTTTTAGATTGTAAGCTCTCAGGGGCAGGGCCCTCCTTACCATCTTGTCTTGGTTTGTATTGTGATTGTAATGTCTTCCTTATATTGTACAGCGCTGCGCAAACTGTTGGCGCTATATAAATCCTGTATAATAATAATAATTTCACCCTCCCCATAGTTGCCCATTGTTCTCCTTTTAAAGATGCTTTCCATTACAAACCGTCTGGTCTTATGTATGGTCGTGTTTGCTGCACACATTTAGGTCTCGAGAAGATGATGATGCTCAAGATCAGGCAAGAAAAGTGCATGAAGAGGCTCGTAGGAGGCAGGAGCAGCAGCAGCAGCAACACCAACAACAACAGCAGCAGCAGCAACAACAGCCCCATGTGCAAAACCCTCTTCCTACACCTCCGCCTCCTGCCCAGAGCTCACAGCCAATCATGGATCAGCGGGAGATGGACAGGAAGCGAGAACAGGAGCGGAGACGGCGACAGGCGGTAGGTGTTATCACATGCGTGTTTGAGCGCTTAGGATACCCGTCTTACATTTTCTCCATACTGACGCATTTCTTGTTCTTGCAGATGACTCCCTCTATAGACATGAATTTTCAGAGTGACCTGATGGAGATATTTGAACAGAACTTGTTCTCTTGAGAATTCAATCTTCTCACCGTGTCACCTCCACCACTTTACTTCCTGCAACTCATCCCCATGAATTCTATTCATAATATTTTTTTTATGTCATTGAGGGGCATAGGGACACCTACCCGAAAGACGCTGAAGTTAATGCCCTTCGTGTATTTTATCCCCTCCCCCACCCTCTCCCCGGCCCTCGTATGTGGACACACGAAGCCTCCGGAAGTCAAGAATTTTGGAAGACATGTACGGGCCAAGTTCGGATCA
>NW_017307480.1:8010-8546 GCF_000935625.1 Nanorana parkeri | reverse complement strand
AGCTAGTGTATATGAGCTTCACACACAAGAAGCAAGCATTCGGGTACAATGCAAAACGTGTGCATGGTTGTGTCTTGGGGGCTCAGAGGGCTGCAGAACATTGCTTCATTGTGTGCGCGCGCGTGCGCAATCCACTTCCTTCAGAACCGCCGCGTAATAACCCCGTTGCAGCTTTACATTAGAAATCACTGCGATGCCTGCGAGTTTAGTTCCGGTCACCTGATAGCATGCGTGTGTCATACAATATGGAATGTATATATAAGTGCAGAGCACTTTGTAAGAAGCAGAGGATGTCTACTGAAGTCTGGCTGCAGAAAAGTCAACTTTTTAGGCCTTAAAGGGGGGGAACCCTGCCGCTAATTTTCCCCGTCGGCTTTTACACAGTTTTGTATCCAGTGTTTTGTTCTGAGCTCATGGAGGTGGACGGGTGACAACGCTCTGCAGTTATCTATGCATTTTATATGTGTGTTCCGTGTCTGATCATCGTCTACACAGCAGTCTGCTCTTCTACCCCCCCTCCCCCCTCCCCCTCGGCC
>NW_017307480.1:6339-6979 GCF_000935625.1 Nanorana parkeri | reverse complement strand
TGGAGATTTCTCTCAGCCCCCCTATTGTGTGAGACGTGGAGGGGGAAAGCGCTCAGCCAGTGTATATGAGCTTCACACACAAGAAGCAAGCATTCGGGTACAATGCAAAACGTGTGCATGGTTGTGTCTTGGGGGCTCAGAGGGCTGCAGAACATTGCTTCATTGTGTGCGCGCGCGTGCGCAATCCACTTCCTTCAGAACCGCCGCGTAATAACCCCGTTGCAGCTTTACATTAGAAATCACTGCGATGCCTGCGAGTTTAGTTCCGGTCACCTGATAGCATGCGTGTGTCATACAATATGGAATGTATATATAAGTGCAGAGCACTTTGTAAGAAGCAGAGGATGTCTACTGAAGTCTGGCTGCAGAAAAGTCAACTTTTTAGGCCTTAAAGGGGGGGAACCCTGCCGCTAATTTTCCACGTCGGCTTTTACACAGTTTTGTATCCAGTGTTTTGTTCTGAGCTCATGGAGGTGGACGGGTGACAACGCTCTGCAGTTATCTATGCATTTTATATGTGTGTTCCGTGTCTGATCATCGTCTACACAGCAGTCTGCTCTTCTACCCCCCCTCCCCCCTCCCCCTCGGCCTCTCATTTTTGTACACACATTTCTATGTGCCCGCAACGATTGTACTTTTT
>NW_017307480.1:5129-6310 GCF_000935625.1 Nanorana parkeri | reverse complement strand
CTTTTCCCCATCCGTAGGCTGTGGTGGTGATTCGCTGCAGATTGGGTGGAGAGTGTGGGGGAGGTACACTTTGGCAATACTAAGGGGGCGGCGGGGGGGCCTTGTAAGATTGTGAGGGTGATACTTGTTTCAGTATTTGCATAGTGAAAAAACAAAACACAGGGGCTACCGTGATGCTCTGCAGGGGGGACGGGTAACTTTTGGGGGTTCCAATGGCTACCGCTTGGCTAACACGAAGCCAGAGCAACCGACGCAGTTCGACCTTGCTCTGTGTTTGATGTACCATTGGGCGAGCAAGTCGACTCTCCTCCCACAGTACGACCAATCAGAAGGTGTATGGGGGGGGGGTACCTTCCACATGTGATGCTCTGCATTATTTAAAGCTCCTCCCCCGCTCTGCCTTTTCTGATCACCACGACATCTCTCCAACAGTGTTCTGGCACAATTTTCTTTAGGATACCAATATCGGATTGCCTTACGGCCCTCTTGTGGCTGCATCCTGATGTCTCACCCGTGACGTTTATTTTGTATTTTTTTTTTTGTACTTTTAAGGTTTGTTTTTTTTTGTCTGCCATTTTTTTTTCTTCACACACAAATACAGAAAGAGAAACTGATCCGCGACGGTTCCTACATCTACTGTACAGCATATTGTAAATATGTATTAAAACTCAATCCGGGATTGGACGGAGGCAGAGAGTAGTCACACTTTGTTACAAAGTATTCTTCCATTCTTCTTTTTTTTGAAGATGATTTTGCTGTTTTTTGGAATAATTTCTAATCTTCGTGTGATAGAATTAGTTGTGACTTCTACCAATACATGTAAATAATTCTACAAAGGTCTCTGCAGAAAAAAACAAACAAACACAGGCGATTATTTCATCTTTTTTTTCCTCCAATTTTTGGTTTCTAAGTAACTAGTGAAAATAAAAAAAAAGTTCATTCTAATAACAGGGTATATTTTCTATTTTACATTTTTTGTTCAAAAAAAAAAGTGATTTAAAAAAAAAAAATCATTTTTCTAAAATACAAAAGTATGCAAATAGTTCAGTATTAAGGGTACAGCGCGCTAGAACTCCGCACCTTGCAGAGTAAGTCAAAGAAACCATACAAAGGGTGAAGAACCATAAGAGGAGGGCATCTGAACTCGTGACTTCAATATAAATCATTACCCCCGTTACCCA
>NW_017307480.1:2542-3484 GCF_000935625.1 Nanorana parkeri | reverse complement strand
GTTTTCCCTCTGTAACACACAGGGATGTTCATCAGATTTACATATAAAAGAATTTGAGGCTTTTTTTTCATTTTTTAAAGATTTTGTTTTGTTCCAACGTAATTAATACTTTAAATTAAAATGTAAGTCTTGGCCCATTTGCTTTGGCTTTTTTTTTTTTTTTTTTTTAGGGTCTGTTTTTTAATACAGGTTTTGTATTTTTTTTTTTTTTAAAGATATTCTTTAAGTGCTCTTCATCTGTGTGCCCTGTATGTAAATTCTGTCCTTTTTTGTATTTTGTAGGTAAAATGATGCAGAAGTTTTATGCAAATTTACGAGGCAGCCGTACATGGCTGTGAAGGTTCTCATTCGTCCAGCTGGTAGTATACCTGTAATAAAACAATTGATCAAGGCGACTGGGCTTGCTTTATTTTTCTTGAAGACGTTTTGCTGGTTATCTGATTAGCTTACTGAATTCAGCTTACTCGTTACAGAATTGAGAAAGCTAGTCAGGTGACCAGCGAAACGTCAAGAAAAAAACAGCAGGTCCAGTTGCCTCGTCTTATTTTTCTGTTCACAAAATTGAAACTTACTTTTGGTTTAAATCAAGATTTGGCTTTTTCATTTTAGGATTGCCGAATTTATTCTTATTACATCCATCACTTGCCCTCCTCCTCCTCCTCTGTGTTGTGACAGGTTCTCTTTAGGATGGCGGGCTTTATCTTCCCATCCTGCCAGTGATGCCCCATTTCCCATCCTGCCAGTGAAAAGGGTTTTTGCAACAACTGTGATTGTAGGCATTGAGTGTCAACACCGAGGTGTGCAAAGAGCACAAAGCTTATAACAACCACATAAGCTCCGTGCTCTTTGCACACCTCGGTGTTGACACTCAATGCCTACAATCACAGTTGTTGCAAAAACCCTTTTCACTGGCAGGATGGGAAATGGGGCATCACTGGCAGG
>NW_017307480.1:2108-2364 GCF_000935625.1 Nanorana parkeri | reverse complement strand
TTCATGCTCCCTCATGACTAGGGAGCATGGAGCCGGCTTCCCGGCCAATCAAGCTGGGATTGGCCAGAAAGCTGGCTCCATGCTTTCTCGTCACCTAGTGATGGGGACGGCTTCCCCGCTAATTGTGACGCCGCCTGGCTTCCTGAATGGGACTTCCTGTACTTGGTATCGGCGAGTACCGAAAAAATATCGGTCCTCGATATCATACGTACGAAATACCAGTATCGGGGCATCCTTAATATATGCAACAGCTAAT
>NW_017307480.1:0-1082 GCF_000935625.1 Nanorana parkeri | reverse complement strand
CTATATATATATATTACAAAAATAAATAAAAAAAAAACAAAAACATTTCACATTATAAAACCAGATTTCTGCATGTGCCGTATACTCCACGTCAAGATATTTTTTGGGTTAGGGTGACTGATCAGGATTTTCATCCCAATTTTACAAGCCCTCAAATTTTGTGTTTTGGGGGATATTATTCCCTTTAAGTTTTTTTTGTATTTCTTTTTCCGTGTCTCGTTGCTGCCAGAGACCCCCCCCCTGCAGAGCATCACCAACTAGATCTAAAGACCATTTAAATACAGAATACCAAATTTATATCAAACCACACATGTATCACGGCTTGTATTACCATGTTCTTATAATTAAAGACTGTCTGTGAATTTAAGAAATAAATAGAAATTTTTACTCTACGGATGTGTAGATTTTGCTTGCAATAAACTATTTTTCTGGTGTTGCCTCATTTTAAGTTTTACATTTTAAAAATGTTGTTGGAGAGGAAAAAAAAAAAGCGTTTGGGCAGTTTAGGACCTCGACCACCTTGTACAGTGGTGCCTCGGTTCAAGAACGCTTGTGTTCTCAAACAATTCGGGTCACGAACAGGTAGTTTGGCAAAAGTTTGTCACCCGATTGTGGAGTTGGCAAATGGAAGCAAACACAACTGCGGCCATCTTACCCGCTCTGACACATGGGAGTGGCTTCCTCTAGTCGAGATCGCGGTCTGATCACAGTTTGATTCGGTTTGTGACCGGAATCGTGGAGCAAATTAAGTCCCCCAGGTACCACTTTGTGTTTCCTATATAAATAAATGCAAAGTAATGCACTTTGGACATAAATAAACAAATGGGTTATACAATTATGGGGGTGCCGCTAAGGAAGTCAGAAATAGAAAAAGATTTGGGGGTCATTGTAGACCACAAACTGAAAGGTAGTTTGCAGTGCCAGGCTGCTGTAAACAAAGCTAGCAGGGTCTTGTCCTGTATTAAAAAGGGGATGTATTGCAGGGACAAGTCTATAATTGTGCCTCTATATAGATTGTTGGTTCAGCCTCATCTGGAGTACGCTTTGGTCGCCGGTACTGAGAAGGGATGTCCTTGAACTGG
>NW_017307479.1:528221-530635 GCF_000935625.1 Nanorana parkeri | reverse complement strand
TGTCGCGTCATTTCCGTATCATCATGAATTGAAATAAACCCAATTCATGATGTCTGGGTGTTCTGGTCTCCGAATGGAGGTGTGGGTTCAAATCCCACTTCTGACGATAATTTTTCCCATTTAGTTTGAATTGAAAGAAATTATACCACAGGAGTCCACATGTACTTACATGGATGCAGTTTTCCGTTTCTATCCCAGCTAATCCCCTTGCACATCTTCTGGGGTACAATACATTACTAGATACTTCTGTAAAAGCTGGGCATTGATTTATCAGACTTGTTGCAACATATCATTACCCACTATCACACCAAACACACATTGCATCTTTTGGTTTTCAAGAGAATATTACTATATTACTATACATTGGTTTTTAAAGAATAATAATAATGGCTATATAGATAGGGTGTATATAGGTAGGAGAGAAATAGAGTCAGTGAGATCTGCCATCCTTTGACAAAGTCAGTGTGATGAAACGCGTCAGTGGCGGATTTTATTGATGCTACCTATGTGCTAGACAAGTCCACAAAGAAATCTGTCCGTTTATCTGCCGGCCAGCATTTGAAATTTTAAATGTAAGTTGCTATATTTTTTTAATAAACTGACACCGGTTTACTGCAAAATGAGGGTGTCTGTTCTGATCCTTTGAAACATGTCATGATTGGGGGAGCTTCGAGACGCTATAGCAGCGCATTGAGCTTGGGATTTTCCAGAGAGCACTGTCTGAGCAGTGATCGTAAGCGGTACTTCATTCTGACATCTGTAAGGTGCCGACAATTACTATCAAAGGATTCCGCAGCATTAGGATGGGGAGCTGTTTTCAGAACACTGTTTGAAATAACATATCTGGTGAGTGCATAACCATAGGGGGTGTTTTACACGAAGAGGGGAGTCACTGGGTGCTGTTCCTGCACAGAACATTGCATAAATCATTGGATGTGAAACTCTCTCTCAGTCTATATATGTTTGGTGTTGTATGAATGTCCATTTAGGAACTATTCCAACTATTTAACATTTGATCTTTTAAGGGATATTATTACCTTCATATGATTAGTATTTAGTATTTAGTGTTAATCACATTTATTTATTATTCACCTTTTATCACCCATTTGTATAAATTTTATGCACTTTTTAAGGAATTTTGATATTATAATATATGAATTTGCCTATTTATGGTACACTAATTTATTTAAATCACGGAAAACAGTTTTTTATATTTTTACACTTATTGGTTGGATTCACTATTTTACTATTAGGATTGTTTATTTATGTCATTAATTTTTATTGGATTCACCGATTCACTGAAGGAGAATTTACTCCCTTATGTTAATTTAGCCCTTTATCTTTTTTATATTTTTCACAACATTATCTTTTATCACATATTAGTGTTAAATGTGAAGGAGGTTCATCCCTTTTATGAATTGATTTTATCTATTAGACTTTGATACACTTATCTTTATTAACTATTTATCTTGTATTGATTGATTCACCATATTTTCACATTGATTTGATTTATTTATCACACCTATTCGATCATTGTTTACATTAATACCTAAGAGTACATTTAGTAATCGTTTTTTAGGAAGTTTTTATTTGAATGCGATTGTGTATATTTCAAACAGTTCTGTTTTTAACAAGATAATATACATATACAGACTGACCACCTCAACAATTAATTCTGATTAAAAATCATTTTAAAAAAGCCGCACTACAACAATACGAAAACCACTGCAGTTTATCCAGTTACATGAGCAAATAATAAAATGGTTTGGGAAGTAAACTTTATGATGTGCTCAGACTTGGGCATACAAATATATAAAACGGTAACCTAGTAGGCATTGGCGGACCTAAGGAACGAAGGGCCCAAGTGCAAGATTTTTTTTTGCCCCCCCCCCCAAAAAAAAACCCCCCACAAACACACTGCTCTCCTCCCGCAACGCTCGGCCGGCTGTCACACTTTCTGTCCACCCCGCTGGGACACAGAGCAGCGCCCAGCGGGGAAGAAAGAAAGCAGGGATGCGTTGCTGTATCGGCAGAAAAATGGCACTTTCAGCATTTAGCCAAAAGTGCCATTTTCGGCCGATATGTTTTGGCGGCCGATATATTGGTGCATCTCTAATATTTACAGCACTGCAGAATGGCAAAGGCTATAGAGGACTACACATCCCAGCAATACTTTATATAACAATAGCATTTCTGTATAAAGTACTGCTGAGATTTGTAGTCCTCTATAGAGGTGCTGCAACAGTACTTTATACAACATTAGTCTACAAATAATTATAATTTTAATGATTTATTTACCCTTACCTCTTCTGTCTTCAGTTGTTCCGGTGTGTGTTCTGTTTGCTGGGTCCTCACTCCCAGAGGCGCCTCTAAACTTTGTGAGGCCTAAGGCGAAACTTAAACATGAGGCCCCA
>NW_017307479.1:516791-525909 GCF_000935625.1 Nanorana parkeri | reverse complement strand
CCCCCAGGCTGAGGCCCTGGTGCGCACGCACCGGCTGCACCAGCGGTAGTTCCGCCACTGCTAGTACGTGATTTTGTGACTGTTATTAAAGTTTCATTACACCAATATTACTTGCATTCAGCTTATCATTAGGATCTGCTTCTTCCTAGGACCAACATGGAGATATGTAGAATGGGGGTAGTTATACCAGTTATCAACCCATACATAAAACACATGCTATGTCTGTAGTCTAGGTACAGGCGGGTCCCTCTGTGATTTGCAGAACTCAAAACTACCGCCAGTCTGCCATGGTTTCTACATGAGCTTAGGTTTTTTGAGACTCGAGATTATTCAACTGACATCAGGTTATAATTAAAGTTCAGTTTATGTCTCTCTAGCATTACAGTAGCAAAGAGATAGAGATGAATACATTGTTTTCTCCAAACCCAGAATTGCAGTAACAGGAATGATCTGTGGTGATCAGTTTTTTGCTGCAGATTGCAGTATTTTGGAGCCCTTCTAAGTTTACTTCTTCAATGCAAAGCATTTTGTGTTTTCCCCTTTTAGCTATGCTCAAGACTCTCACTCTCTCTGGCTAACTTCTGGTTAGCAAGTAAATGGAACAGTGGGTTATGGTGCACTTTAAAAATAAGATGACATAGGGGTTTATGAGTATGCACCAAATCCAAAGTCTAGATGGGAGCAGTTATGCAGAGTCTATGCACATAATAATTATAATAATTCAAAATAACTCATGCACTTATTGACCAGAGGTATGTAGGATATACAGGACAGGGGACCCATGTTCATGAAGGGGGGATCTACACACCAAAAGAGTGTGCAATGTATGGAAGTGGACTGGTAAGTAGACCACAGGAGCATGCAACCATTTCACGGTTAACTGGTGATCCACAGCAGATAATCTAATCAGCTATTCAAAGTTAACCTCTACAAAGAACCCAGTTTAGATGCTGTAAGGTTTGTTAGGTACGAATAAAAATATTTCTTAAGTTTTAGTATAGTTGGTTATTTACTGTAAGTCCATTTAATTTAATTAACATTCAATTACTAAAAATTCTAGATCACTAAAATTATAGCTATTTTGCAGAATGCACTCGTCATTTTTTTAAAATTAAAGTGTGGCTATAATCTATAGTTCCTTGGGATTTTATTCAGCTCCCTGTGCTGACTAATAATTATAACTTGGAAGTCATAATCATTCCTTTTGGAAGGTGACAATTTGAACTCTACAATAACCAAGTATTATTCCCACAAGGAGGTGTTACTATATGACTCGTCTGTTATAAATACATCTGACAGATGAACTTCTCACTGCACTGTAGTAGATTACATAATAGCAGAATCTGAAGAAAATTCAATCAATCTTACCTGAATTGGTATCTGAAAATTGTTATAAGTTAGTTGGGAGAATCTAACTTTGTGACAAATGGGAGTGCCAGGTATCAAAACAATGTTTAGAAACACACTAATTCTGTTACTATTTTGTGAAAGTACATGTCAAACTGTGAAATTTGGCTGCAGACCAGGTACAACCTATCCACAAAGGCCCTTCTACATGAGTGGTGATATATTTATAGGAGGGCTGTTTGATATACATATTTATTATAAAACAGAAGCCTTTAATTATTCCAGTCCTCCACATCTTCAGACACGAAAGATAAGGTTAGTATGGCCTTCATTTTATGTCCTCCATATTTGCATTAACATATTTGTGCAAATAAATATTTACAAGTGAAAAACTAATTTTGAACCACACAAATTAATATTTGAACACATTAAGATTAATATGTCATTCCATATATTTAAATGTTTTAATTATATGGACACATTAGTTATCTTAGCAATTACACTAATTATCTAAAAACACATAAAAAGTGTCATAAGGACAGTATAATAAAACTTGCATTCTCACACCCAAATAAACATAACACGACATAAAACATAAGGATCCTTATTTTTAGAAACAAGTAAGAATATTTTTTTAGCTGTGTCCAATAAGATTTGAAAATTACAGTCACATAGCTGATTATTTTAGTTTGAAGGTGAGTGAATTTGAGCCTATTGTATCTATCACATATTTGCTTGTTTGGCCATCTAATGCTACAATAAGTATGTTCACTTATCTTAATTTGAATAAAATGTAATACCTTTAAAATTAAGTTTAGTTTTTGGAAACAAATCCTAGTACCATGTAATTGTTAATCCCATATTAACTATTATACTAGATACATCTTTATTGTTGTTTATATGTGTGCTATTGTTGTACACATTTTAAATTCTGTTCCTTTCATGCATTTCTATGGCATTACAAAATTATTACAACACTCTTCAGTTCAATATTGTGTCTATATGTAAACTGAAAAGAGAAACATTTGCACCACCTAGTGTCATAAAGCTGAGGTAATTCTATAAGTCTCTGCTATACGTAATTAAAATATGTGCTATATTACACTCTAGGCAGCCATGTTCAAGACTTTTAATTTAGTAGAGATAGAAAACATATGCATCAAATTTGCATAGAAAACAAATATTTTCAGGAGTACAATGTTATGACTAGGAATCCATACAACTGTCCAAAAATTGTTATTCTTGCTTCTTTGACTTTGTTTTTATTGTTTATATGTCTATGAATTTAAAGCTGACTATTACCTTAAATCATGCCTCTTAATCCGATTATCTTCTTTTATAGTGTAGTTTTCAGATGTCCTTCCAGCGCTGGTGCGGGTCTCCGATCCAGCACTGACTCATCTGTCCTCCTCTCCTCTGACGTCCCACGGAGTCTGTTCGGGTGCACGCTGCTCCATAGACTTACCTTGTGTCTCTCCTCGTCTCCCCGGCCGAACATCTGAAGTTCGCATGCGCCTGCCCCAAGATCCTTTGCGGCCGCCCAAGACTCTTCAGTTGTTCGGACGGGAGCGTTTGGCAAAGATACAGGTACGTTTAAACCTGTTTCAAAAGGTTTTTTTTTTTTTTTTCTAAGTTCTTGCATATATATTTACTGCTCGCTGGCAGTAGATATATGCAAAAAACACACTGAGGGTTTAATAACCCTTTAAATGACCCATAGCTTAGGCTTTACTTGAAGCCAAAACACTGGCTCTTTTTTTAAGGCTGTATTAACATTAGATGAGTTGGGGCTGCACTGGCCACTTTTTCCAACACAACTACAACACAAGACACGGCAGTTTGCCTTGTTTTAAACAGGCTCAGTTCATACCACCACGTTGCAGTGTTGTGTGTTGAAAAAAGAACTGGACAAGGTACTTTTTTTCAGTGCAGCTGGCCGTGACGTGGTACAACTGCATCTCATTGTGCTGTGCTCATAGAACCTAATGAAATATCACTCATGACATTTCCAAAAAGTTCTAACAAAAAAAGTAAACAGTGCTATGCACCAAAATCAGTGAATCATCACTGTGTCTGTCAAAGCACACCAGCAGCTGTGCATTGTAGCGCAGCTGCTGGTGTGAATTGACCCTAGGAGATGAACCATTATACAATATGTGTAATTGTTATAAGAGAGTATTATAAAAGATATGACTCTCAGTCTGCAATGCAACTGTCTTGAAAGATCCCTCCTGCTCTGCTCATGATTCCTAAGACAACTGTTTATAATGTCTAATGTCTTTTAAGCATAATTTATATAATTAAAATCATAGGAAGTAAAAGAGGAATACATCTGTACTGTTCTAATTATAAGCCCTTAGCTATTTCTATTCTTTTTTTGTATAAAATTGTATGAAATCTTTATGAAATCTAAAACCCAATCGCCAAAATCTCAAATATGCTTTAACATGTAATAAAAAGGATTTTAAAAATATTTTTAAAGCTGCAAATAAAACCTGGTGATTATGCCATTAAGGTCCATGTTCAGGCACGTCCCAATACAGGTTAACAATGCCCAATCCCTGCCTCCCAATTATGCTCCTGTGCTGTCACCTTGTCACATGAACTTTCAGTGGAGACTACAAGTGACCATTTCAACACACATTACAGTCCACTGTTGTCACCATCTGGGAACCATCCCTGACAAATGCCTCACAGCCATCACTAGAGGACATAAGGACTGTAAGTGGCTGTATAGAGGCTGCTGGAGATGCAACAAAGTATGAAAAAAGGTGAAAACATCACCTTTTTCCGTTGGCACATGTAAGTATACTTACATGTGCTATGGACTAATGTCTTTATTCAACCTCAAATACTATGTAACTATGTAACAAGTCTTTAATAAAACAAATGGCAATTATTTATGATGCACAGTGCTATAACAAACTAAATGTCAATGAATTTGGGTTTACATCTGCTTTAATGCTAAAATGTTCTGCTAAAAAGCTGTGAATGCAAATAAAAACAATGAAAGAAATTTCAAAGAACATCTTTACATAAAAAACATTACTAAGCTGTATAGTAGAAACCAATGTTCTCACTTCATCACTTCTAGTTGGGTTTTTGTTAATTTAATTGTATTTAATTCCAAATTTCAGTATGCTGCTTGAAGACTTCTACAACTTCCTAAGCTTGGTGTTTGCTGTGGATGAAATCAACCACAACCCTAACATATTGCCAAATGTAACTTTGGGCTATAATACATATGACTCCTATGTTGACCTCTTTAGAACTGTCCAAGGTGCTGTTCGCATTTATTCAGGAAACACAAAGCAATTTCCTAATTACAATTGTGACCAATATGGGGTTCTTGCTGCTGTCATTGAAGGGATGTCATCTAGCTTTTCAATACAATATGCCAATATATTTGGAATGTATAAATACCCACAGGTATGGTATCCTTTATTTTTGCCTTATATTACCTGTAGCTGTGTATAGCTTCCTGGTGTACTACAGTGTTGTACCGTGATAGCCATTTGTAGAAGCCGGAGTGTAAAGAGTGAAATTATGTATTTTCTTGAGTAATCAAAAGGAATACAATATCATGGGTTTTCAAGCCAAATAGTTTTTATTAATTTATACATATGAACACAGGGATACCAGTTTTACAACCATATATATAAAAAACTAAGCAGATATAGATCAATCTCCCAGAATGAATACTACTAAAAGTGTAAAACTCCATAAAAATAAAGTTATAATTTAACTCTTTATTGGTTACTGGAGAAAGCAAATATTAGCTATTGGCTATGTGGCATATATAAATTCTGCTGTGATTAAGCGATACAGTCTCCAGCAAAATCTTTAGCTTTCAACTCTTCTAGGAGTGTGTCCCCTGCGACTGTGGTTCCTCCCACTGCATTATGTATTACGGCTTCTATGTCACTACAGGACACACTAGTGATATAGGGGTGGGAGGAAAGAACCATTGAGTGTAACAGTGAACCAAGCATCCAACACTTTTGGAAGTACCGGTATGTTGAAAGTAAAGCTTAAGTGAAGCTAGTTCACTTGAGCACAGTGGAGGTCAAATTTGTTACCCCCCAACCCCCCCAGAGAGGTAAATATTTGCAGTCTATAATTGCATGGACCATGCTGTAGTGTTTTTTGGAATGTTGATGAATCACTTTAAATATAATCAATATGGTTTATCTTAGGAAGGTAAATAATGGCGCTATATAAGCGCTGCACAAACTGTTGGCGCTATATAAATCCTGTATAATAATAATAATAATAATTATCATACTGGCATATTTTATAGATAAGTTTCATGTCCCAAGAACCTCTTCAGAGCAACAAACAGAACTTCCCAAATTTCTACCGTACAGTACCCAGTGAGAAGGCCCTATATGTCGCTATACTAGCCTTACTAAAGCACTTTGGCTGGATGTGGGTTGGTATTATATATGATGATGATGATAGCAGCATAAATGCTATAAGGATTATCAAAAACATGATTGTAGAAAGTGGGGGATGCATTGAATTTGTTAAACTAGTACCGGCCATTAATGACTACAGCCCTAACAGGATCAAAGACATAGAGCAAACCATTGCCCAATCAACTGCAAATGTTATTCTTGTGTATGGCTCAAAAAATTATGTGTACTATCTGGAATTAAATGTTCACATTACCAGCATACCTGGGAAAGTTTGGATACATACTGCCGATTCCAGCTTCCGAATGTTCAACTACGAAAATGACACTTGGCAAAGTGTTAATGGATCTTTAAGATTCATCTTGCAAAAAAATGAAAATCCCAAATTCATAAAATTTGTCAAGGAGGTTAATCCAAGTCGATTCCCACCAGGACGAACCTTTACAACATGGTGGGATGAACTATGTGAAAGCCGATGTCCTTTCAATCCAAGAAGACGGAACTGCACAGGTGTGGAGAGTGGAAGGCAAATCATGTTTTCACACTGTAACCTTAGGTTCACTGGCATGAGTTATATTGTATACAACTCTGTATATACTGTAGCTTATGCATTACATGAAATGTATCAAGAAACACAATTAAGTGAAAGACTGAAAGATAACATGAAATTAAAATTTCAAGATTTAAAAGGCTGGAAGGTAAGAGAAAAGTAATTTGATGTTACCTATCAAAACCTTGCTAAAAAGATTTTCCTTTTTACAAAACATTACAATGACATTTAGTAGGGACATCCTGTCTGCAATTTCCTTATCTTCAGTTTTGGGACACACCAGGCCAACAGCATATATAATAGAATACAAAAGCTATTAAAAGCCTCTCCTCTCTCTTTTTACAACATTATCCCCCAAAAAGTCAGTTTATTGACACTAGACAACATACTAACACAGAGCAGAATATCAGAAACACTGCATTACTGGTAAATTAGTGCCTGTGATCTTTTTTCATAACTCTTTGTAAAAGCCAAGTAAATAAATGTCTCCTTTATCACGAAAAGTAGTGATACAATATAACCTAGCTTAGTTGAATAAGGTTATTTGCTCTAGAGGAGGGTGATTACTGCAATTTATTTTTGGATGTCATGGTGGTACAGCTTTAAAGGAGTCTGTATGTTTAAAATTATAGTGGCATGTGCATGATTGTGGTAGAAATACCAGCTTATGCTCTGCCATGGCAAGTGAAGTCATAAACGGTGTGGTGGTAATGAACTTTGAAAAAATATTTTTGAATAAGCCAGTGTTTTTATGAGTATGGGAAATAAATAATACCTTCTGTTCATATAGAATCCAATATTCTTATATTATGATGAAAATAAGACTGTTAGGTAATTATGTGATGGGTAGATAGTAGGTTACTATACTAAAGCACAAATGGGGATGCTTTTTCAAAAAGGAGAAACATTTCTTTAACCTTTTCACTGCCAAGGTGTTTTTTTTGTGGGTTTTTTGCACACATGTTATAATCCACATTTTAGGCCTGAAAATTACTTAAAACCCCCATGAGTTATATATTTCCTTTAAGCACAGACCCTGTTGAATAAAATGTCAGCAGTTACAAATTATTACGTTGCATGATATTAGACCAAATCTTTATCAAATCCAGAATTTCAGCAAAACTTACACTTAAGTTCATTTTAGTGCACAAAAACACAATATAATACCCATTTTTTGTAAAATATAAAAAATCAGGTTGTGCTGAGTAAATGGATACACCACATGCCCAGATTAGAAATTGCGTGCACCCATGAAACGGCGACAAACTACGGTACCCCAAATTGTCCATAGGCAACACTTTAAAAGCTTATACAGGTCATCAGTTTAAAGTTTCACTGTGAATATTGGCCCTAGAATTATTGCTCTCACTCTAACACATGCAGAAATACCCTACATGTGTAGAGCAATCATCGTTTTCATTCGTAGGTGCAGCGACGGGCAGTTACGTTAGTATGCACTCGTTCACAGGTGTGGGGGACTTTAACTTTTATGGGTATTTTTACATTTATTTTATTTAACTTTATTTTTTTTTAACTTTATTTTTTAACTTAACTTGATTGTTATCACATAGGAGGCTCACAAACCCCCTATGTGACAGCTTATTAGTGGTGACGGGTTCTCTTTGAGGTGACTTTAGGGGTCTATTACCTTTCCAGCTGAGGAGCCGAAAGTGATGCTTCTGGCTTCATTCAGCAGGGAGGAGAATGGATGTTCGCTGGTCTCTCGCCCTGTCTCCTGCCGAGATCCGTGATGCCGGTCCTGGGCCTGCAGGGGGGGCAGCGGAGCAGTGTCCCCATTTACCAGCCCCTGGAAGCAATCTGGCAGCAGCTCAGCCAATAGATTAGCTTCCAGTGTAAAGCTGACAGTTGACTTTACACAGATAAACAGGGTCCCGGCGGCTATAGCCATCACTGTAAGGGATATGGTGCTGGCAGGAAAAGGGTTAACCATTAACGTCAGCCAAAGTACCGCAGCGCTGAACACTGAAAAATGGCCTGGCCAGGAAGGGGGTGAAACACTGCGGTCTTCAAGTGGTTAAAGGTATTATTTTATTGTATTATTGTTGTTTGTGCGAGAGTCCACTGCACTGGATATTATTTATCTTTTACAGCTACATAAATACATAAAAAGAGTTAATTTTACAAACACACTGGGACAAGACATCTATTTTAATGATGGAGAAATATCCATTGGGTATGATATATATAATGTGATCCATTATCCAAACTGGACAAGAAATTCACAAAAAGTTGGGAGTTTTTACTTGCATGCTCCACCTGGGAGACAAATCATTCTAAATCAAGATGCAGTAGTCTGGGAAAACAAGTTTGCCAAGGTTAGTCTTTTTCATTGTGATAAATATTACTTTTATGATCTTTATTATTATCTGGTTTGATGGAACAGTAAGAAATTCAGTTAATACAGAGAAGGAGTTCCCCCCAGCAACTAACCAGACTGCAGACTGAGCTATGAAGCCCGCCTCCAACAATTAAACTTATTCTCCTTAGAAAAGAGGCGCTTAAGAGGAGAGCTTATTGCAGTCTTAAAAATCATCAATGAGGACCACAATATTCAGAACAAGTTGTTTTCACAGAGAACAGTATTGAAAACACGCGGACACACTAAGAGTTTATAAGTGAGGCGGTTCAATCTTAGAACACGCAAGGGTTTTTTTCTACTGTGCGAGTAGTAAAAACATGGAATTCCCTTCCACAGGCAAAGGTATCCACTGAATGCGTAAATAAGTTTAAGAAACTTCTAGATAAGTTCCTTCAGTCACTAAATATATAAGAATATAGGAAGTGT
>NW_017307479.1:499203-516772 GCF_000935625.1 Nanorana parkeri | reverse complement strand
AGCAGGTGTCGGTGCCCCCCTCCATCCTGCGCCCGGGGCAAGCACCCCCCCCGGTTGTTACGCCACTGTATATCTATATATATAGATATATATACAGACACACATACGCACGCACATAGGTTGAATTGGATGGACCTTGATCTTTATTCAACATCACCTACTATGTTATTTTACATATATATTTTAGGCACAATGTATTATATAAAACAAACAATAGGCAATAAGTTTACGCTAACCTTATAAAAGGTAAACTGGGTGTAGCACCCCTCCCTCTGCAGTTGTGTCTCTAATACATAGAAGGTGTTACTGCTAGGCTGTAGTTACCCTGAGCATCCATTTATATATTTTTCAGGGTTCTTCCTTAAGCTCAGTGGGTTGATTGCTTTGACTTGTTACTGCGAAGGAGGTTCTAGTAATCATTGTGGTAAGGACAATCCCTGAGATAGCAATATTTATCTGACCCAGCCAATCCATGAAGAGCTGTTTTCACAGATAAGGCGTGGGAAATCAAATATGTTCGGGAGCACCTTTCCAGAGCTCTTCCCTGTGGCTTCCTCCTGGGAGGAGGCTTGCGTGAACAACTGCTGTCAGGGCCTGGCCTCAGCATGAGCATCGGCTACTTGTTCCAAATACAGGTCAGGATCACAGAACAGATATAAGAACCCAAATTACCAGTGGCTCCTGAGGAAGTTAGCGATACATGTGATTGGTTGTTACGGTTAATTGCTCTTTGTACATCAACATAGCATTTTTGCAGTGCCTCATTTTACAAGCCTGTTTTAGAACAGTTTCTGCAACATCAAGAAAAAATATGAATGCTAAAGTACATATTTAATGTCTGTCCTGTTCAGTATTTGTATATAAATATGATATGAATATTTTGGCAGCAGCGGATCCCTCGATCAGTGTGCAGTGAGAAGTGCATACCAGGATACAGAAAATCTGTCCGTGAAGGACAGCCAGTTTGTTGCTATGATTGCCTACTTTGTCCAGAAGGACACTTTTCCAACCAGACAGGTTAGTCATGATTCTCTCTCTCTATATTTATTTATTTACCATACATTTCCAGCTATAGCGTATTTATCTGGTTTGTGAAAATCCCATAGTGTATAGATTTTGTTTTTGGTTAGGCTACATGAGAAACACAGTTTGGTACAGGGTGCTGTGGCACTTTAGTTTTGCATATAGGCAAATGCATCTCTGACCTCAGCACGGATTGACCCAGCCCCCCTCTGCCCATCAAAGCTATCAAATTAAGTCTTATTATGTGCAGAATACAGGAAGAGCACTACTCTGCCTAGTTATTTGCCCACTTCCTATTTTTAACTGGAGCTAAGAGGGCAGAGCTCATTTCTAATCTGTGGGTGGCAGAGATCTTGGGGCGCAGGTGTCAAAAGCCTTAACTTCTATTCTCCTAATTCAGTTAGTTTCTAACAAGCCATATCTACAGATTATCAGCTCAGGTATCAAGCTAGATATATCCTACATTCTATGTTATGTATAGACCCCTTCTTTTATGGAATGGATTTTACTTTCATAACTACCAAGTGGAGTGGCTGGGTCAATGATATCTTCTAACTGTTCAGGATTGGTAATACACTTGAATCCTGCTGCCTTGTCTTTCTGTGGGCGATCTATTGCTTAACCTCCCTGGCGGTAATCCCGAGCGTGACTTGGGTTTAATTTTTGCTGCCAGGAGCGGTCGGGGTCACGCTCGGGGTAACATTGCAGAGCTGTCAGCGGAGTCTCCTTACCTTCTCCTGGCGATCCAACGATGTCCTCCACTGTGATCGCCGGCGAGAGTGCCGCCGGCATCTGACTTCCTGGTTCCGTTCCCTGCGAGCAGCAGCGGCGCATGGGAGCAGAACTGGGCGGGAAATTCAAGTATAAACACACACACATAAAAGAGGCGATACATTGTAATCTGAGCGATTACACTGTATCACCTCAGATCTGACACTTGATCACTGTACAGTGCCCCTTGCCTGCCATTTTACTGTCATTTGTGCTCATAAAATATTTATAACATGGCATCAAAAAAGCGCCACTTTACTACAAAAGCGCTTTTGGACCAGTTGAGTGACAGTGACACGGAGGTGCTCGCAGAAGTGAGCGATAGTGAGTCGTGGGGAGATTTGTCGTCTGACACTGATCTGGCAAGTGACAACGGCGATGATCCTGCACCTGACCTCAGCGATGTGCGCACTTGGTGCCCTATTGACTGCGATACGGACCAGGTAGCGCCCCCAAGATTCCCGTTCACGGGATCACCTGGGATCAAGGTAGATGTTGAGCGTGACAACCCTCTGGCATACCTGCAATTATTCCTCACTGAGGAGGTAATTGAAAAAATTGTCACGGAGACAAATCGCTACCAAGAGCAGCAATCCGCTACGCTGCATGCCAGGTTTTCCAGAAGCAGAAAGTGGGAACCGGTGACCAAAGAGGACATCTGGCAGTTTCTGGGACTCATCATTCTTCAGGGGGTGGTGGGGAAACCGCTCCAGAAATGGTACTGGACCACCAATAAGTTACTGGCCACTCCGTTTTTTGGCACCGTGATGTCAGAATACCGGTTTTCCCTCATCATGAAGTATTTCCACTTCACGAACAATGAAGAATTTGATGAGGCCACGCATCCTGCGCCCAAACTAAAAAAAATCTGGGAGGTATGCCAAATGATTGTGACCAATTTCCAGCGGACCTACGTGCCAGAAAGGGACGTCAGCGTGGATGAAAGTTTGATGGCCTACAAGGGACACCTAAGCTGGATACAGTACATTGCATCCAAAAGAGTGCGGTTTGGCATCAAATCCTACATGCTCTGCGAGTCATCCACTGGGTACATCTGGAATTCGGTAATTTACACTGGTAAAGCCACGAAGTTCAACCCCAGGTACCGCGGCTATGGGATGGCCACATCATCTGTCCTTACACTGCTGGAGCCATTGCTGAAGCAGGGATATTGTGTGACCACAGACAATTTCTACACGTCTCCGGAACTGTATGAGGTTTTGCTACAAAACAAGACTGATGCATATGGTACTGTTAGGCCTAACCGACGTGACATGCCATCTATGTTTGCCAAGAAAAAACTGAAAACCGGAGAAATGGTTGCCTGGCAGAAGGGTAAGATGATGGCAATGCGATGGCGAGACAAGAAGGGCGATGGCGAGACAAGAAGGACGTGTGTCTTATGAGTACTGTGCACAATACCTCCACTGTCCACAAGATGTGCTGAAGCCGCAAGTCATGATAGACTATAATAACACCATGGGAGGTGTCGACAGAGCCGATCAGGCAATGACATTTTATCCGGCTATGCGCAAACAGCAAAAAAATATTATAAGAAGATCTTCAGGCATCTTCTGGAACAATGCCTTTGGAACGCATATATCCTGCACAGAGCAAAGATTGACAAGCCTCTTGTTCATTCTGAGTTTATCTGGAAGGTGGCTGAACGGATTTTTCTCAACCACCAGACGCCATCAGTAGCTGGGAACAGTCCTGGATGTCGTGCTGTTGACGTTGTCAACCCAGAACGCCTGACTGGTCGTCACTTTATGGACTACATCCCGCCAACCGCAAAAAAGGCAGCACCTACCAGGATGTGCGTAGTTTGCTGCTCAAAGAGAGATGGCAATGGAAAGAAAGTCCGAAAAGAAACCAGGTTCCATTGTCCTGATTGTGACGTCGGACTTTGTGCAGTCCCATGTTTCAAAATTTATCACACTCAGGATGTTTATTGAATTTTCTTTGTTTAACAAATTTCATTATTTTTTATTACATTATTGAATCACATTATATTATTTATTAGATTATAATTCATGATTTTCTGTTTCAAAACTTTATCACTTCTGGGATGTCTACTAAAGTCTTGCTTGGTCAGGTTTAAGTAAGTAATTACTAAGAATTGCAGGCCTACAATACAGAACACCAAATTTCCATGCAAAAAATTGTACCGCTTTTGGCACAAAATTCCTGACATAATCATACCGCCAGTGAGGTTAATGAAGATATACAACTATCAAATATTTATGAAAGTAACAAAAAGAGGTAATTTGATTAGGCCATTGTGTCAGGCCCAGGTATTTAGGTATTTCCTTGAGTGGCTAGACAATCCTAAAGTTTTTTGCACCTCTGCATGGGCTAATGGACTAATTAGCCTGAATCGGTCATGTTTTAATAAACAGCATCAGAATTCATCTTGTACTGGTCTGGTTTTAGTAAAGGGACTACGGATTGGTTGCAAAGGAGTTCTGAACTTTGCATATGGCACTTTTCTACTTGCATTGCTTAGGTGCACAGATGAAGTTTGATGATAGTTAACATTTTATTTCATAAATATCTATAATGTATAGGAAATATAAAGTCATAAACAGAATTTGCTTTATTTTACAGATGTAGACGTGTGCATAAAGTGTCCAGAAGACCAATGGCCTAATGCACAAAAGACAGAATGTTTCAAGAAAGCCATTACATTCCTGTGCTTTGAAGACCCAATAGGAATTGTCCTGGCTTTTTTTGCCATCTTATTTTCACTTATGGCTTCTGTTGTTCTTGGGATCTTTATTAAGTATCAAAATACTCCAATTGTCAAAGCCAACAATCGAGATCTCAGCTTCCTAATTTTAGTATCACTCATGCTCTCTTGCCTTTGCTGTCTGATTTTTATTGAAAAACCAGACCAGGTGACCTGTTTTTTGCGCCAAGCAATTTTTGGAATCACCTTTTCCATTTCTGTATCATCTCTTTTAGGAAAAACATTCATTGTGGTCATAGCCTTTAATGCAACCAAACCTGGGAAAAACTTAAAAAAGTGGGTGGGGACCAAAGTTCCTAAATGTATTGTTTTCTTTTGTACAGTTATTCAGGTCTTTATTTGCATTTTGTGGATCATTATAGCCCCTCCTTTCACCTCATATAACACACAGTCAGAAATGACAAAGATCATCCTAGAATGTGATAAGGGGACGGCCTTTGCTTTCTATGTCATATTGGGATATTTAAGTATCCTGGCATCTGTATGTTTTGTTGTTGCATTTTTGGCACGAAAATTACCTGATACATTTAATGATGCTAAACTGATTACTTTTAGCATGCTTGTGTTCTTCACTGTTTGGGTATTTTTTATTCCTACATACCTCAGTGCCAAAGGGACCTCTACAGTGGCAGTTGAGGTATTTGCCATCTTGGCCTCCAGTTCTGGGATTTTGGGCTCGATATTTGCTCCTAAGTGTTATATTATTTTAATTAAACCTCAGACAAACAGGAAAAACTTTTTATTGAAAGGTTCTCTATAGTGTGATTATATTTGTTAATAAAGACAATAAAAATGTTAACATATAAAAATTAAAGTATGTTACTATGACCTCATTGTTCATTGTTAAACTGAATATCTCAACCAGCCTTTCTAGACAGCTTTTCTCAACAGGGGTACTGCAGTGCTGTGTAAAAAAAAAAAAAGTCAACCAACTGGTCTGTGGATCAAGGGTAGCTTTTTTTGTCAAACTTAAAAGAGAGCTATGGGGTAACCTTTTTATCCCATAGCTCTCTTGAGGGTCATGGGAGGACATATACTAACCTCCTCCCATGACCCACAGCTCAGTAAATAGCGGGCTATTGCCGCAGCCGGGACGGATCCCGACAATACTGTCGAGATCCATCCAGCTCGCTGATTGACAGTGGGCTCTGCCTATCTAGAGGCAGAGCCAGCTGTGCCCGCCCCCCTCCCATCTGTTCCTCCAGTCAGCGCTGGCAGATCAGAGAGGGGAGGAATCCTTGTGTGGCGCAATGACTGACAGTAACCACTCTCTGCAGGGAGATAATCGGGAGGTGAGCGATCAACGTTATGTGTTTGCTCACTTCCCGATCAATAGAGCTGTTGTGTGACAGTTTAATTGTCACACGTCAGCTCTAACTGTAAGTGTAAATCACTCACCTCATAGTTCTCCTTTAAGTCACTGATTGCTGGTATGCTATGTTATGCTTCCAAACAACAAAGTACTCTGTGCGGGCTGGCCACCAGTGTCCCAGTAACTGATTATGTCATAGTTTGATACGGAACCTGTGGGCGGCGCGAACAGCATCCTGCTTGCCCCTACCCCTTTCCGTCAATGCCAGAAGGCCCATGCTGAGTTGTTAGTGGAGGATCACCACATAGAAACTAGCAGAACTACCCTGGACTGAAGATTACTAAATTCTGTAAGGACACATGCACATAAGCAAATAGGGGCATACACCGCAGGGATCAAAATATACCAGAGGGCTCCTGACTTGAAGGATTTTTTGTTTTTTTGCATGGGGTCCATGCATACACTATCTAGTTTAAGGGTCTGAAATAGATTTTTACATTTACAATTTCTACATTTCAGACTGGGGTGCTTAGAGATTTTGCATACTTTTAAGCTGTGCCATGATGGAAAAAAAGATAAGAAAAACAGCACTAAATCACCACAACAGCTTTGTTGTAAGTGACAGGACTACATACATTTCAATTAAATTAAAATGTATTTGAGTTATGGGAAGAAAAGATAAATAGAAAGTGCAACAACTTTTCTTGCGTACATACTAAGACATTTATTTTTTTTGTTGCTTATTGCATGGGTTGACCAAATGAGCCCATTTTCTAGGGTTTACTTTAAATGTAGCCTCACTGATCATTTGGCTAGGAATAAAAATTCACTTCACTACTGGCAATAAAACCATAAAACTATTCTCATTTTAGTAGCAGAATGTGTAGTTGCTAGCAGGAGCATTCTATTTCTGTGATCTAACAAGAAAAATAGGTTATAAGAGAATGTGAACAAAATTAGATCGATAGATTGGCAGTAGTGAAAAACAAACAAACTGGTAGATATACATACTGGAGTCAAGACATCACTGAGTACATGGTGGTAGTGTTGTGATGGACTTACTGGCAGACATGTGCGATTTGTTTTGGAAAAATTTGTTTTTCTGACAAATTTTCGTTATTTGGACATTCGGATGTATCCGAATTTCCAAATAACAGAAATTACAAATGAAAACTAATCCGAATTTCCGAAAATGAAACTTCGGATTAAATTCTTTAGCGGTAGTCTGTACATATTTTCGTTTGTGGACGAATTTTCGTTGCAGCAAAGTGACATTTAAAAAAAATAAAAATAAATGTCTCTCTGCTGCAACAAAACGAACACGAAACGGAAACAAACTTTTGTACAGACTATCGCTAGCGTATCTCGTCCGAATCCCGAAACAAATTGACTTTCGGACCCAAATACTGAAAAACAAAATAACTCAAAATCCGAATCAAAACAAATTTTTGCCGGTGCACATGTCTACTTACTGGAATATTGTTGCTCCACTAATGTGGATGACATGGTGATACAGACAAGAACACAAAGTAAAAACATAAACAATATAGTTTGCATTGTGTAATGGCTAACATAAATAATAAAAAGTTTTGTTGGCTGACATGATCAACTGCAGTGACATGCTGAAAATTAGGCCTACCTGCTTTAGATATTTATGCAACATATGTGATATTATATTTAAAAGTAAATCAGAGTGGATGATGCAGAAAATCGAATGCGCAGATATAATGTCCGTGTCGTTGGGTTGCGGTAAGGAGCTGAAGGCTTGCAACCTGCCCAGTTTGTGGAATCCTTCTTAAAATCAGTTCTCACTTTGGATGTGTTGCCACCGACATTTATTGTTGAAAGGGCGCACAAAGGTTTTAGCTACTCCTCTATTTAAAATCATTGGGTCCATTGTGAATATAGATCAAACCAGGTTTATCCCATGTAAATCTACAGACACAAGCTCATTTTTGTAGGTTATTTGTGAGGTTGCAGATATCTCAAGACAATGTGGGGACTAGAGCTGTAGTGTCGTTAGACATAAAAAGGGCATTCAACTCAATAGACTGGGGGTATATGTGAGAGGTGTTGCGAAGAATGAGGTTTGGGCTCAATTTATACTGAAGGATAAAATGACCATACAATGAACCTCGGGTAGCCTTGAAGAGATGAACTGCTCTTTCTGAGCCTTCTCCAACAGTTAGGGGCACCCGTCAGGGTTGCTCATTATCACCTGGGTTATTTTCACTTATGATAGAAAACCTCACAGCAATAGCCAGAGGTTCCATGTCCTTAAAGGCATTCAAGGTAGGAGACATAGGAGGAGTGTCTTGCTCTCTATACTGATGATTTGATCCTTTTTCTTGTAGATGTGGGCCCGTCCTTTGGGAAGTGATGATAATCCTTATTGCATTTGGAGAGTGCTCCAGATTGCAAACTAATTGGACAGAACCCCCTATCCTGACATTGGATCTATGGGCAGAGGTCACAGCTGATGTTATCCTCCCCCTACAGTGGGTTGGGAAGATGACTTACCTGGGGTCAAAATTACCAAAACCATTTTGGATTTTTAACCTCTAAATTTGTTACCTTTGCTTACGATGTTTTCAGATCAGTGACATGAAAACATTTGCTTTTGTCTCTTACAGTCAATCTTATTAAAACTAAACATATTAATATATCCTCCGGAATTCCCGTTAGTTTCAAACTAATTTTTCTCCTAAGTGAACCAATTATTTAGTAAATTTTTATCGGGCTCAGCTGTTCCACTAATTAAACTCTTACAAGAGCCATGGATTCAGAGAGGGTTAGGCCCTCCCGGAACTCAGGAAGTATTATCTTGCTGGTCAGATGATTGTTGTAAATAAATGGTTGAAGTGGGATAATGGGGATGCTGCAGTGGTAGTGGAGGCTGCTAGCCTAGATTCCTATGAAGCCCTCTCCTGTCTGATTTATAGGGGCACAGTATGTGTTAACAGATTTAATGAAAGCTACCCGTCTTGCGTGGAGGCAAATCTGTAAGCTCTTATATTCCAATTTGACTGCCTGGTCACCGCATACACCTCTGTGGAAGAATCCATATTTGAACCAATTTTCTTTTATTTCAAACAAAGTCACTGGCGCCAAATTTTATTTTTAAAGGGTAGATACACTGCGACTCTTCACAGCAGGGGAGCACTTGAAACAGTCAAGGTGTGTGAAGCTCTAGCACACAGAAAACATAAAAAACAGTGCGCCTCGCTAGTGTATAAAGCTGGAGCAAACATCCTACTGCTGGTATGGCAAACAAGGTAACGCGTTTCTAGGGCGATGCCCCCTTCATCAGACCTCCTGTTCCTGCTGTGATTGACATTGCACACTTTCACATCACAGATGTTCCTCTGTTACTACAGGCTTGTTTACACTGGCTGTTTGTGAGTACATTCTTGCTTTTAATCTCCACTTAATAACACTTTTAACACTGTTTTTTTATGCATTTTTTTTTATTTGCCTGATTATCATATCTAGCCTCAAATGGGTATTAAGACTATGGGAGATGTAACACGTGCTGCCTCACTTATGAGTTTTGATGAATTAAAGGCCTAATGTTTATTTCTTCTGCTACCTTCAGATTAGGCATGCCTTTCTATATTCGGTTTGGTGGATTACTCTGTAATTTAGCTTAAGGAAACCTCTTTCGGAAGTATACCATGTTTTATTTAGTAAGTCTTAGGTACAGTGGCTTCCATGTGAAAATAAGTGAGTCATGGATATTCCTACTCTTGACTGGGAGGATGCCTGGGATTACCCATTTTCACATCCAATCTCACCCACGGATTGACATATACAATTCAAAATACTTCACAGAATATATTATACTACTGCCAGGTTGGCTACCATTTAACAGGTTGTCTCTTCTACCTCATATAATTTCTAGGACTGCCTGGTTATAGGTCATTTTCAGATGGAGGTTACCCTTTTGTATTGTTGTAAGCCTTCCCAATGTGCGCCCTGCTATAATGTCCGGTTATAGATTCATGCATGTACCATTTTTTTCTAGGTTACCCACTTTATCTGCCAAGTGATGGATTTAGTGGTTAGCTCGGATGTTAACTTACCTCCTCGGTCTGACAGAGTGCAGATGTTTTTGCAGTAATTGTGTTGTAATGTTTCTGTAGTTTCTGTATTCTCTTGTAAAACTGCATAAAAAGAACAGTTAGACATGCAAATCAGAGTGATTTTTGCATCATCCACTTTTCTCTACTGTACTCACCAACCTCCCTCTAAACTACCCTGATAATATTCTTGTTGTTTGAAGTACCAATGATTCAGCACAGACATCACATCTAAAAAATATGACAGGTGATTGGCATATTTTAGTACTAATTTGCAAAAGGCAGCATTGAAGGGAAAGAAAAGCCAACCAACATTGAATAAATACTGCCATAAATGGTAATGTGTCACCTAACAACTGCATCTATCAACATATGTGGCAGCTTTTGTGGACAACAAATTTGACTTAGTCATTGAATGACTAGGTCTTCCAAACCAATTGTTTTTATCAACTAAAATGCAACCCAATGCATATCAGCTAATCAGTTACAATGCAACCCATACAGCGACATATACTACATTTATATACATAGGTAAAATACATTTACAGTATGTGACCTATTTTAGCTGTCAAAATACTGGACTGCTCACAGTGGTCATTTTATAAAAAAAAAATAATAATACAGGGTGCTCCCAGTACACTTTGTTTGAAGAGGATGCAAGGTCTTCTAATATAAAAGCCCAGCACTAGCCGTTTAGCTGTTTACATTGGATTGCTCTGAGAATCTGTACAGAATAGGTACAATCTAGAAAAAGGGAGAAAGTGTACCTCTTCCAACTTATTTAGGTGTTTGAATAATAATTCTAGCCATATTCTAATAATAATATATATAAACAAATTTCTTTCTGCTATAAATCTTTGAAGGATGAGGCAAAAATGTACTGGATGGCAGTTTTTATCTGAGATGCATGGAACTGTGCAGCTACAAAGATCTGTGACCATGGAAGTGGGATAGTTACATTGTATTTGAAGTTGAATAAAAGACACCGGTCCATCAAGTCCAACCTATTGCGTGTGTGCATGTGATTCTACATGTGTACGAGTCCATGTGTGATCTTGTTCTTAAGTGTACCTGTACCCCTGTATGTTACCGTCTCTGAGGAAATCGTCCAAATGCTTTTTGAATGATTCCACACTCACAGCTGAAATCACTGCTTGCGGCAGCGAGTTCCAGACCCTAACCGCTCTAACTGAGAAGAACCCCCTGCGCCCCTTGTGTTGAAATCTTTTCTCCACCAATTTTAGGTAGTGGCCTCTAGTCTTTGTTTTGGAGTTTACCGTAAAACGTTTATTGTTGATGTTGCTATCCCCATTGAACATCTTGTTCATCAGAATCATATCCCCCTTAATCTACTTCCAGCGTAAACATGTTTAAATTTAGTAACCTTGTCTCATAGCTTTGGTCCTTCATGCCCTTCTCTGGACTCTTTCCAGCTCCAGGACATCCTTTCTGTGGAATGGTGACCAAAACTGGACTGAATACTCCAGATGTGGCCGAACCAACGATCTATAAAGTGGCAAAATTATAGACTTGTCTCTACAGTACGTTTCCTTTTTAATACAAGACAGTACTCTGATCGCTTTTTTGCAGCAGCCTGGCATTGCAAGCTACTATTCAATCTGTGGTCTACTATGACCCCAAACCTTTTTCCATTTCTGACGTCCCTAGTGGAGTTTCCATTAATGTGTATCCTTGCTTGCCTATTTGTAACCCCAAAGTGCATTATTTTACATTTATTAACATTAAACCTCATCTGCCATATAGGTTGCCCACTCCCCTATTTTATCCAGATCCTCCTGTAATGTGGTAATTCCATGTCTATTACCCTCCCAATTTTAGAATCATCAATAAAAATGGAAACATTGCTATTCACGCCCTCCCCGATATCATGCATAAACAGTTTGAATAGCATGGGGCTGAGGCACGCCACTCATGACCCAAGACCAATCTGAAAAGGAGCCATTTATCATCGTCAATACTCTCTGGACACGTTGCTGTAGCCAGTTCTCTATCCATGTACACACCATTTTGTCGATGCCCATAGACCTCAGCTTGTGTGTTAAGCATTTATGTGGTACCGTGTCAGACGCTTTTGAAAAATCTAAATATACTGCATCCACCGGCTTCCCTCCATCCAGATCTCTACTTACCCTTTCGTAGAATGTTAATAGGTTGGTCTGGCAGGAGCGGTCCTTCCTAAATCCATGCCGATTATCATTTATTATACTATTATCATGAACGAACTCTAATAAGTAGTCCTTTATCATTCCCTCTAACAGTTTGCATACTATGGATGTTAGACTGACTGATCTGTAGTTCCCAGGTTGGCATCATGACCCCTTTTTGAATATCGGTACTACCGTAGCCTTCCGCCAGTCACTTGGTACTCTACCAGTCATTAAGGAGTCCTTGAAAATGAGGAATAATGGTCTCGCTATAACCTGGCTGAGTTCTTTAAGTACCTTGGGGTGCAGGTTATCTGGCCCTAATACTTTATTTGCATTAAGTTTCTCAAGTGTATGTTGAACCCCAGCTTCCATCAACCACTGTGGTATATTATGCAATGAGCTATGTGTATTCTTAGCCACATTAAACCAGTCTTTTTCCTGAGTGTATACTGAGGAGAAAAAAGAATTCAACACGTCAGCCCTCTCCCTGTCATTTGTGATTAAACTCCCGTTGTCGTCCTTTATTGGGCCTATCTGCTCTTTTCTTACCTTTTTAAGGTTTATGTATTGGTAGAATTTTTGGGGGTTCCTCTTACTGACTGGGCAATATGCTTCTCACAGTCTATTTTAGCTGCCTGAATTTCATGTTTACATCTTTTATTACATTCCTTGTACTTCTGGAATGCCAGTGCCCTCCCCTCCATCTTATATTTTTTAAATGCCACTCTCTTGTCCTTGATGTGTCGTTTTACTGTTTTATTTAGCCATGCAGGTTTAGTTATTGATCTTTTATTTTTTTGTTACCCAATGGTATTCACTTGGTAATAGCATTATGTAATGTATTCTTAAAACAATCCCACTTTTGGTCAGTGTTCAGTCTGATAAATACGTTGTCCCATTGGGTGTCGCATACTATCTGGCGCAGCTTATTGAAGTTTAGTGTTCTTGTCCGACCGACACACCTCCCTTTTCTGTACCCAATATTAAAAGTAATCACATTGTGATCACTATTACCCAGTGTCTCCCTAATTGCAATATCTTCAACTAACTCCGCATTATTGGAAATTATTAAATCTAGGATGGCATTTTTCCTAGTTGGAACCTCAACCATCTGACCCATGAAATTGTCCCGCAACAGGTTCAGAAAACGGCCCTGCTGCGGGATAGTAATTTTGAATCTACCAGTTAATAGACGTACCCAGCACTTTAGAGCCAGATCGGATATGTCAATCAGTGGATCACAGCGAAACCTCATTTACATTGTGAAAACAATCAACATATATACTGTATGTGCCAATAAACATAGGTAAAGCACAACATTCAGTACTGCTAACATGCTTGTTCACTTTGTTCAGGTTCACTGCCAAATACATGTGTCCCTTCAAAGAGAAATTTAAATCTCTGGAGAAAATAGCAATATTAAAACAATTGCAAATAATGACATTGCACTATATCTTACAGTTGAAGATAATTACGACATTTGGTCATAAGCAGCGGGGACAGTTTAATTACTATGATTAAGCAGCTCGTAGTGAGTGTCATGACTGATTCCCCCAGAGGATTTAACCTTTCCATTTCAAACATAATATACTGCCTTGCAAGAGGTGAAAAGTCAGCTTTCAATCCACTCAACTGTAACTGTGTGTTATTAGGGCCTATGGTGAAATCATTATACAGCATTGTGTTGTCCATCCGTTATTGATATTTCTGCAGCACTGCAGTGCAGTAGCTACCATTACACTATCCTAACCATATATACCAGCTGCTCAGGCAGCATGGTGGTTAACGCTCTTTATCTTGTAGCTCTGGGTCTCAAGTTCAAATTCCATCCATTGGTCCCTCCACAATAATCATTTAGAGGTGATTAGTCACTTGAAGACTAGGGTGTTAAACCACCTTTCTTTCCAGGTAATTTTTCAGTTACAAAATTGAGATGGCAAGCTAATCAATAAATGTTATGCCTGTCTGGCAGAACACTCCCCGCCTGGTATCAACAGATCCCACTATTTTCATTCTTCGAAGAAAACATCAAGGCTAGTTCAGAAACTGGTCTAAGCAACTTTGTTTCTTTGAGGTGGTTGTTGACTGTCTAATTTTCCTTTGATGTGAGTGAGGCAAGCAACATTGCGAAGGAAAAATTTTCAGGTGGAAATTTTCTTGTATTTGTGAAATTTAAATTGACTGTCTGACTTAACATTTTGAAGTGTGGAAATCCAAGGACAGACCCCAGCATCTGAGTCTGCGTCCACCAGCTCAAATGTGTCACTCTGGGGGACAGCCTGTCCTGTGTCAAATGGGAGAGCAGGCTCTGTAGGCAATGTTGTGTTTTTGTGATGACTTGCAACAGCTCTTGTTGCATGTTTTGCAGGATTGTGAGCCATGGGAACATGGTGCCATTGTGTTTGGCAGGTGGATCTTCTGATCCATAGCACTTAGTTGTTGACACGAGTATAGGACTGTCTGACCAAACTACCTTGCTGTCAGTGTAGAACTTGGCATCTTTGAGGTCAACGTCTATTTCTGAAGTAATAAGCTTGACAGCTAATACTGCAGCACAAAGTTCTAGTCTAGGGATAGTGTGCTCTGGGTATGGGGCTAGTTTTGCTTTGCCTATGACAAATCCTCATGCCATCTACAGTTTTTAAGTAGGCAACAGCTGCTATTGCTTTAACAGAAGCATCAGAGAATATGCAAAGTTTTCAGGTTCTCTACTTTTGTAGGAGGGTACCGGAGCATATGGGCATGAAACACGGAGATCAGATAAGGCTGTTAGAGAATTCCTCCACTCTACCCAAGAATTATTTTTATCAGGGGGCAGTAGGGTGCCCCAGTCAGATGTTTCACGAGTTAAGTCTTTAAGTAATGCTTTACCTTGAATTGTGACGTGGGCTGAAAATCTTAATGTATCATACAGGCTGTTAATTGTAGACAAGACACCTCTGCGAAAGAAAGGGTTTTCTTCCGTCAGACCAAGACTACATTGGACAGATAAAGAGTCTATCCCTAAATCAAAGTCTCTTAGATCATTAGAGTGGTCTTGGGAAGGGAAGTTTCCATTACTTCTTTACTGTTGGAAGCAATCTTGTGGAGCATGATATTGGAGCAGGCGAGCATTTGCTGTGCTCTTTTAAAAAGGAGGCTGACTGCAGACTCGTTGGAAGGTAGAGATTTTAAGCAGTCATCTACATCTTTTTCTATGAATTGTCTAGCATCTGAGCCATACTCACTCACCCTCTTGAGCAGAATGTCTTAAGCTGGCCATACACCTGTGGATTATGTGCAGATTTTCTATGGTCAAATGGAAAAAGTGCAAAAAATTCCTCCCTCTATGCTAAACTGTCTGGATGGAGTAATTTTCCACTGGGCCAAGCTTCAGCATCTTGCTAGTCAGCCCCACTGGCTCTCAAAATACCTGAACAATGCCTGCATCCAATCAGATTGTTCAGGTATTTTGACATCCTACTAGCAAGATAGCAAATCTGCAGATAATCTATAGGTGTATGGCCAGCTTAAGTCCGTAGATAGCAACCGCAGTAAAAGGGCTGTTGCCAAAGAGGTGTACTCTCATGCGGTACTCCATTATGTCTTTGGAAGGATCATTACCTCTAAACCAGAGAAATCTTAAGAAGTTTCTGTCTTTCTCTCCGACAACAAAGCAATGGAACATCTGTTGGATGTCAGCTATGAAAGCAAGTCTCTGTGAAAGCGTAAAAGCACTCCCAAGAGTTTTCTTTATTGAGGCCTGGACCTGTCAAGAGGACATCATTTAAGGAGACACCCTCGAATTTGGCACTAGTCAAACACTACTCTTATCTGACCTGGCTTTTTAGGGTGATATGCTTCAAATATTGGTATGTACCAGCACTCCTCTTTAAGAGTAGGAGAAATGGTCTCATCTCTGGCTTTCTTTGGAAATTACGTTTAAGGGAAGATAAACACTTCAGTATGTGTTCTGTTATTAGGTAGGCGTCGCCTCTGTGGTCTGAAGGGAACGGTACGACCTAGTTGTGTCATCTTTGACACAAACAACTAGGTCATATTCATCTTGAATGAACCCTTGACTAATTGGTGATGGATTTTTTTTTTCTTTTAAATAAACATTGAAAATAAAATCCATATTATTACAACATAACTAAAAAAAAAACACACACACACACACACGTAATCAAACAGATTCTAGTTTATATATGTAACACTGTCTTTCAGTTTGCATTGTTTATACTCAGTACATAAAAATGTAACACAAATATGAAAAAATACATTATGTCTGTATGTCGTCAGTATCAACATTTTGATATTCTGCATTATTTCTTGCAGAGAAATAAGAATAACAGCACCAAGCGACCATTCATTGCGTGGGTCACACATAGACTCAGTGTGCCCAACTTAATGACAGACCAAGAGACTTAACACCAACAGCCCAAAATAAATTACATACAAAATCATAATAAAAGTACCTTGGCAGAGCCAAATGAGTCAAACGTTATAAAACATAAATACTGTAACTTATAGCAACCACATATTTTCTTTCATTAGTTTTAACTAAATTGATATCATTAAGCATGGAAATGTAACATTTAAAAACTGTTTTATTATTTGTTTGCTCCCACACAGGCTCCTACATTACCTCCCAAGTCTAAAGTTACTTGTATTATACTGGAATACAGACCATTCTTACAGTGCTCCAAACCAGGTGGCCACATGGTGCTCTAACTTTCCCGCTTGGTAGAACAGGCTGAATAAGTATAACTCTGAAGCTCCTGTGTTTCTTCAAATGACCATCCACCACTGGATTGCAGTTCAGCAAGCTGCCATGTGCAGGAAAGTTTATTATAGTTATATTCCAGATCATGTAAAAAAAACATTTAAAATCTTCCTTCCATAAGTACATTTTTTTTGTCCTCCAAAACGTACACATAGCACCTTTGGTAACCTCTCTAAAATGATAAAGTCTGAAATTGCAGTTTTTATTATGTGAATGTGGGTACAATAAGGCTGACTTGTAAATACTGGATCAAAGAACTGAAGTAAATGTGGGGATGGTATTCATCACAACCAGACTAAATTGGAAATCAGGCTGCTGTGGGAAACATCTCAACTTGGTTTTAGTTTTCTTTGCTCCAGTATTGAAAGATAAGGCCCTCACACTGAACATGCTAGCTATGACTGAAGTATAATTTTCCAAAACTACTACCAATTGCTTCTAATAGGCCAGGCTGGGCTAAACACATTCAATACAACCTGGGCTTATTAAAATACACTGTTAAGGACAATGCTGACAGGATCATTTGAGTTATTCTGATTAAAGCCCAACTCTAGGTTATCTAACAACCCCCCCTTCCAAATCCTATTCAACCTGAACAAGAATTGCAGCAGGAGCTTGGGGTGTTAGGTCTGCATGATAAAGTGCTGGAGAGGTGGCGAGTACTGCAGTGAAAACTGACTTATTTTAATAACTGCTGGCAAT
>NW_017307479.1:421494-498967 GCF_000935625.1 Nanorana parkeri | reverse complement strand
TATATATATATATATATAAACTAAGTTAGGGTTTAACATTTTTAGAGCGGAAGCCATCTCAGATGTAGGTTCTCTGAACTTCTTGATTGTTATTAATAGGGATGCACTGATACCCTTTTTTGGTATCGAGTACAGATATTTTTTTTTCCAGTACTCGGCGATACTGAATACCAATACCGGAAACTCCATTAAGAGAGCTGGCCGGCTTTTACTGACTCGCTGTCTGGCTTCCTGATTAGCCGGGAGGCCGTCTCCATGCTCCCTCATCACGAGGTGATGAGGAAGCATGGAGCCAGCTTTCTGGCCAATCAGGAAGCCAGGCATGCAATGACTCGCTGCCCGGCTTCCTGATATCGGAAGTTCAGGTATCGGGATAGGCATCGTACTCGGCCAAATACCCAGTATCGGCACCAATACTAGTATCGGTATATCCCTAGTTATTAAGTATTAAAACTAAACTCTAGGCAAAAAGCTAAATACACAGATGAAACACAAGGGAGCCGATTTACCAGCAAAAGGGTTTGTATTTCTGTCTGTCCAGAGCTGGAATTTTCTCAGTTCTGCCACACAGCTCAGTCCTATCTGGCAGGGTAGAAGACCTGATTTTTCTCTGCTGCAGTTCAGTAACAAGTAAAGGTCTCCTTCCCACCCCCACTCTGTGACAGGCCAGTGAAAGCAGAAGTAAACTGATAAACTCTGCAATTCCATAAAAAAAATGTAAGCATTAATGATACAGAGCTACATCAATTAGTGTATTTTACATCTGCATGGAGTTAAGCTTTACAGCAGATAAACAATTTGATTGCTAGATGTTGGGACTGTAAAAGCACAATCATTGGATTTACCAGAAAACTATTCTGACTTGAGACACAATAAGTACATTTAAAAAAAAACTGTTTAGTATGTAAAATACAAATGCATGTACTAAAAAAAGAAAAACCCCATAAAAATGCCATAAACAAAACAAATGCAAAAACATAAGAAAATATACAAATAATAGTGTTAGAAACAATTTGTTTCAGTCATGGTTACAACATCCAGCAATTATTAAATTGGATCGTATAGAATGTATGGAGTTAGAATGTACATAACTTTTACTCTCACGGCTACTATATGGCTTCTCTCTCAAGCAAATCTGCTGGCCCTCCAGTTCTGGGACATGTAATTTAATGCGATGGCACAAAGCACACCAACATCAGGTCAATGCAAATTAAGACTGTGCTGGTACTGGCAAGCACATTAAAGAACTGGCCACATTCCTGAATGCCAGGTTAAGGTCACATCACTTCAGACAGCCACAAATCTCCTTATTACAAGGAGCAGATTCAGGCTCAGTCTAACACCCCCTCTCCTGATCTTCCCCAATTGTCTAAAGCAGACCAAATATGTTCAGTATAAGTCTGCTTTAAAATGGTTAGTTTTTATTTGCAATAAGTGGATATTTCACCTACATAAACGTAACATTGTGTAAGAAAAATAGCAATGTACAAAGCCAGATGTTTTTTTTTTTTCCAGGGACATACTAAACTTTGTTCATCGTAATGTAATTTTTCTGCAACGTTAAGGTGTGAAAATGCAGTAACCCGTTGCAATCTAACAGCAGGCAACCTGGTCAAGGATTACAAACTGCCATTGCAAATATTTTCTTTTTCATTGACTAAAGGACAACTGTACATTTAAAAAGGTATGGCATCCCTCTATTGCCTTGGTTCTCAACTGGTGGGTCACGACCCCATGTTCAGTGGGTCGCTGCATGCCTTACACTTCTCTGAGAGAGAGGCTCCTCAGCCACCCCTAGGGCAGCACTGCGAGGTCTCACACCAAGTAGCCATTCAGAACAGGCTGCCCAGCAGCGAGTGTCAGCTTGAGGTGGAATGGGTCTATGGCCACGAGAGAGCTCCATCCATTCGTGCATTGCTTACAGCTCCCTCATGTGTCTGGACCAGAGTAATGCACTGTACCATGCAATCACACCTACTATGCGTTCTGGTGTGGGAGGTGTGTTGCATTGCCATTCATTTAATGGTACCCCAAACACACCTCCCACCCACAGTTCGATCGCCCGCCCCGGAACGCGTGGTACCGGCATGCTGTGGGGTCCATTACAGTGGTTCTTGGGTCGCGACTTAATGACCAAGGACAAAATGTGGGTCCTGAGGTTACACAGGTTGAGAACCACTGCTCTACTGAGTGCAACCCAATTGGTCTGATACATGCCTCAGCTCTTGTTCCAGTGATCTTTACTGTGTGGCCCTGCCTAGAGCCACACAGACTTTCTTCAAAAAGCATACTCACCTGGTTCTTTTCATCCTGTGCACTTGTACTGCAGCCCCAGGTCAGTTCTATGGGAAGCCATAAACATGATGATCTTCAGAGTCCCAGTGGAGTATGGCCCTTCTTATAGAAATGGATGGGGCCAATATTCACAAGCACAGAATGATGAAGACCCGGTGAGAATGCTTTCTGAACAAAGCTGAGTGGCTTTGGGTGGGACTGAAGATCACTGGAACATGGGGGAGGCAAGTATCGGACCCCTTGCTGTGGGGGTGCCTTAAGAGACAACCTGTACCAAACGTACAGTTGTCTTTTAGTAAAGAAGATTGACCATTAGAAGCCATTTTCAGTGAATATGAGTATAGCCCATGAAAAAGGCTGCTTCCACTGTGTGCAGGTGACAGGCCATCTTTGAAGTACCTATGCCATTACGTTACAAACGACTGTCTTTTTGAATTAAAGGGCATCTATGGTCAAAACCTAAGAATAAATACGTATTTCTATATTGAATTTCCATAAGTTTTACTCCACTCCTAATAACCATATTGATCTAGAAGTTTCCTATTGAATTCACCCATAGGATGTACTTCCTCAATGGAGTGACACAATTTCACTCAGTTAAAGTAGTGACACAAGGAAGTGCATACTCAGAGCTGAGCCTGCTGTCTGATCTACAAATCTAAGTCTGAACTTCCCACAATGTAACATTATCATTACTTGCTGGAAGCAATGCATAAATATATATGTAGTCTTGAGAAATAAAGATTTGCATCACAAAGCAGCAGGGAAAGAGATGCAAAGCACACTAGAAAGTTGCTAAATGTGATGGGCAGACAGAGGGCAGCACTCACTACATAAAAGATTTGTTTCAAGTAAGCTTTGACTGCATTATCAAAAACAACTCTAGTATGTATTCCTATTACAATGCTGATGTTATAACAGGATAGGATATGCTGGGACTTTACAACTCATTTAATCCAAACTACAGCTGCTGCTTAACTAGGAAGGATGAGCCTTTTAGTTCCTGACTAGCAAGAGGGTCCCAAGTTGCCATAATACTGCCACACGGCTGATCTTTATGAATCACATTGTCCAGCAAACATGACCACAATGTAGACACTGAAACAATGAATACAAGAAAATCTGTATAGAATTAACATACAAGATTACCATGAATAAAAACACAAACAAAAAAAATTGACAACAATTATGATCATCAGTCTAAGAACAGTGAACTCATCTGCATTGATGGGAAAGTCTACCAAACATGTATAACAGAGTTTTGAGTAGAGACTGACTTTTTTTAGATCACTTGCTGGCTACAGCATGGAGGAGTCCTGGCAAGAAAATCTCAGCACAAGTTCTTACTTACAGCCCCCAACTACGAATTCCCACTTTTGCAGCCAAATTGTGATAACACCTACTTTATATTTGTTACATGTTCCCATTCACATAGCATACCTTCTTTTAAGTGCTCTTTCTGCTAACTCCAAGACTGAAAACTACTGCTTAGTCCACACTGTTTGGGGCGTTGGAGGGAGTTTTGCTTCAGATAAATATCCCTGTCTGTACTACTATGGCAGATTTCATTGGCAAGTGTAAATTAGATTAGCAGGACTGTGTCCTAACAAAGGGTTACATATCTAAGGACACTATAAATGAGGGGGAGCTCAGTCTGTTCTTATTAGGGCAGTCAGTTTCCAGTTACTGAAATTGAGATAAAAGCTTGCACAAGCATGTAACACAAACACATGCCAAGGGGTAAAAACAAATATATTTTCTATTATTTTTGGATACACTGTGTAAATCTAAAAACACAAAAACACATAGTAGGGGGGTTTTCTCAATTTTGGCTGCAGAGGTGGAAATACACTTTAAGGTGACCTGTAGTTTAACAAAAAGGGGAGGGGGTTGCCTTGTAAATCTGTGAATGAACGGAGTGTAGCTTTCCTAGGGCAGGGCTTGAACACTTTATTGTACGCCTATTCGTTCTGCCGCCGCCTGCGTTCTCATGATGTGGCAAACCTGCTCGCTCTCTGAAAAACACAAGAATATAGGAAATGCTTGCGACAGCAGCAGTGGTGCACAGAGGCATATCACACGGTTTGTGCCACTCCATTGAAAAGATTCTCTATTAGATATCTCAAGCAATAATACTTAAAACAATATGCAGAGCAATGTGGTTACTTGCCTCTTTCTTAATATGGTAGGGAAATAGATGAAGAAAGCAGCCCAAGCTACAATTCCCATTATTGGCATGCAGTCTTAGCAGAACAGGACGTCAAGAGTCTTAGGAGAATTACCTGCTATTGTTCCCAAATATCATGCAGAGCCAGCAAAGGATTGAGCCCCTTCAGTATCCACTAAAAACCAAGTTATCATACTTGGATGTACTTACTCTTCAAGTAGTCCAAGTAACCATTAACCTACTATCCGCATAAAATGCTTTGTTTCACTTATCAATACCAAATGGCCTGCGAATAAAATGTCTCCGCATTTGTCAATGAAAAAAGAATATCTTCCAAACAGGAAAAAAACACCTCTTTCTTCATAATTATAAGAATAAGCACAGAGCATGGTGGGAAAATATTCCTAAATACTCAAACGAAACACTAAAGGGCTTGTTCACACCATGGAGGGGAATTTATCAATGCTGGAGCAGACAGAATCTAGAGCATCTGTGCACGGCAACCAGTTTCTAGCTCTCATTTTCAATGCGTAAAGCTGTTAAACTGAAGAGAGAAGATGATGGGTTATTAAGGGAAACTGCTCCAGATTCTGTCTGCTCCGATTTTGATAGTTCCCCCATGTCAACTGAGCTGTGTTTTTCTGCACACCAGCGCACATGTATGATATGAAAGAAAAAAAACACACATGGAAAACAAATGTTCATACCATAAATGTGCAGTGGTGTGCTGAAAACACAGGTCAACTGACATGATGTACACAAGCCCTAATGTTACATTCAAATTGACACTCCTGCATTTAGGATCAGTAAAACACAGGAAAAAAATAATCTGGGAAGTATGAACAAACTTAATGCTTCCCAGATCAAGTTATCTTGCATTTAGATGTACCTACCTTTACACGGGTTTAGCCATGTTTAGAGAATCAGACCCTGGGTGCACAGAATTCTACTTTCTCTAAATGCAGCTCAACTGAGCGCACCTCAATGCATAGTCTGAAATATACCATGAAAAACATTTTTTAGAAGTGTTCCATTAACATATATTTATCAATGTCAGTGTGAATGAGGCCTTAAGGGTCTATTGATAAAGAATTGAATGTGACTTGCACAAAACATTCTCAGGTGCGGAATCAATCCCTGTTATTTAAAGAAGCAGTCCCCAACCTTTTTGGCAGCAGGGACCGGTTTCGTGGAAGAAAATTTTCCAGGAGGGGGCCTGGGATGGGGATTGCTCAATAATGTAAAGAATAGTAACTTGTATTCTCATAAAAATGAATGCTCAGCCTCAGTGCCAAATATAAACAATCAGCAACACTCCACTAAACTCAGTTTCGATTTGTTTGGCATAAATAATATCATTAGATGATGATATACTTAAACTGCAGCTCCATTTTTCGCCACATATTTGACAATAGATAGTGAATAAGGAGATAAAGTTTAATAGTATTCTTTACATATATCTCGGTTATATTTGTGCAGGTTTGGAAATATACACTATGCCCAGTAATCAATTTTCACATGTACCAATTTCTCAGCTGCCAATAAGTGTAATTTGACAAGCAGGGGCGTCCCGAGGCCGGGTGTCACCTTGAGCAGAGACTGGGTGACACAACGATGACGTCATCGCGCATGCGCTGTCATCTAATTGACGGCTGTCGGCGCCCATCTTAGTGATGGACGTCAGCAGAGAGAGGAGGGGACGTTCACCCTCTCTCCTGACACTGTCGGGCTCTTGGTTCATGACCGAGTGCCCAACTTTTTAGAGGGGGTGACACCCGGGTGCAGGCCGCACCCCCCTTGTGATGCCACTGCTGACAAGGTGGCCATCTCTCACATACAGTGAATGCCAAACAGCAGAGCAGCTGAATATTCCCTATAGGCACAAAGCATATTTTAAACCCAACATAATGGCTAATGATTAATAGTTGCAAAATTTAGCAAACATTTTACCTGCCTAATCCGTATTAAAAATGTGGGGTAGGAATGACGTTACAGTTTCATGGTTTGTTTAATATTACGACAATTGCAGTGTTAAATCTAGAACATCTAGTGTTTCAAAGAACCCATACAGTTTCTCCCACTTCGTACAAAAAAAAAAATAATAAAATGAAACAATAACAATTAGTGCTTTAAATGAGTAAAAGGTCTGAGATGTAAAAGTCTGTCATTTAATACAGCTAACAGTTTCAAGTATGACCCTTTGGGTAAAGTAGATTAAGGGATTGTACCAGAAGGTACCCAAAACATTGACACAACTTTACCTAGGAGTGTCAATATAATACTAAAGTAAATGGGGGGGCGCGCAGGATGCATCAGATTGGAAACCTAAAATACCCACATATATGACATGATCGGTGTCCATACTGGCTTATAATGTATCGGAAAATGGCAGAATTTCTATGGACACCCATCAACTTCAGTTCACCAATGACAGGGCAAACAAAAATGGTGGAAAGACTGAGAAGATTGGTGTTGGGTATTCGTGCATAAACATATACATTCAGTCAAAATTATCTGGTTATGGAAAGATATTTCATGGTCAGTTCTTCTGACTCCCAGCTCATACCCATGTATATATTAAACTGAGGCCTTCCCCCTTGCTCCCCATGCTTGGGTTAACTTGCATTAAAGCCAATTACAGAGCACAAAATTAGTCCAATGACCTACAGTCAAGGAATTTATGTAAACACTGAGTACAGTGAAAGTGCTGTACTACTGGGGCTGGTTTTAGTGTATTGCCTCTACAAACCCTTTAAAAAGGAACCAAAAGCCCTCCACTAAAATACTGTAAAATAAAGCAATGACTCAATAAAGCAGAAGTTATTAACCTAATCCAGCTCATCATATCCTTAATGGTGGCCCCGTATTGTTTCTCCCTTTTTTGTGTTATTCCACAAAAGTTATAGTTTTCATTCCTTGAGCTGATGAGCAATAGCAAACCTGAAAAAGAGCTTGATATGATTTGAATATCATTCTCAGCCATCTATGCTACCCACTGGTAGTTTTTGGAACACAGTTGACCAATCGGATAGAAAGTACAGTTTTCAAATCCCCGTCCACTATCCCAAAACAAGAAATAAACCTCATGATTCAATGGTAATAGAATTGATGAGAAAAACTTCTGTCCCTTCACATAAAAAAACTGCACTTTGATGTATGCTACTGCTTCACTTTTAATTAGACCAAATCACATTTTGCAATGGCATCTGTATTAGAGTGCTAGAGTACAATAAGCAGTAGAGATGATGTTGTGACTCTTAAAAAATGGCTGGATTTATGGCGGTACCTTCTTTTTTTTTTTTTACTCATGCCAGTGATTAAAAACACACAATGTAATCATCTGCATTTTACTGCACAATAACACTTTTTGAATGTGTTTATTGTATTTTGATGGTTTCTAACAATATCCCTGGTCAGAAATGTGCTGCCAGAAAATTCTAACAGCTCCTACATTTAGAAATGCACAAAAACATACAGTAAAGAACAGCTATCTACAAGAGCATTAAAAAGAAAAATGTTCCATGTGAAAGATAAAAGGAAATCATATTTCACTTTTCATGCTTTGTTACATTTTTTGTTGCCTTAAATCCACTGACTGCTTTGGAGGGACCTAAATGTACCATGAGGACAGTATTCGTCTTACCCTCATGGCATAATTTCCTGCTCTTCAAAGCTTTTACTGTCTAATAGGAAGCTTTTACTGCTTTCTATTAAACAGAGAGCAGCACAGGAGTTCCAACTCTTGCCTACTGTTACAGCAGGAGATCTTTCTCCCACTACTTCCAGGAATGACCTTCTAGTCAAAGACTATACATGTCCAGTTATAAGAGAATAGCCAGATAGAGAGCAAGTGTGCTTTTTTGGGGGTTACTGAAGGGAAGTGGAGCTGGATTATATAAAGGAGGATAAGATGGTCAGGAAAGCATCTCTTATATGCTCTGGAGTCTGGACAGTTGGCTGTCAAAGGCTTGAAGGCAATTCAAATTAGAAACCATTTTTTTTTTCCCTACACAAAAAGTGACATACAGTGAAAGATTCACATGGACCTAGATAGCTCTTCTTTAAGCTGTGTTTATGTACATGCACATAAATTGCCATGTGCAAATACACTCAGCATGCAGCCCTTGCTAGATGCAGCTTAGTTAAGCAAGTTCGCACACGTGAACAAACATATCCACAAGAATGAGAAATTTCATCTGAAGTTTGTATGCATTACATATGCAGCCGAAGTGCACTGCTGAAAAAGGGGGTTACTATTTCACTGGCTTGATTTTCTTGGAGCTCTTCTGTTAAAAAAACAAAACAAAAAAGAGAATACATACAGACCATTGTTATTGCTCTTGTCCGATCGGAGAGCTTCTGCCATGTCCCATGACACTCATACATGTAAACATCCCTGTATGCCAAACATGCTTTGCTCATCTTTTTGCAGACTATCTCTTGTGAGTTCTTTGGTGACGGATGAGGCAGGATTTCTGGCTGAAGCGCTTATTGCATTCCTCACATTTAAAGGGACGCTCCCCAGTATGGATCCTTTGGTGTTGGATTAGCACAGAGTTCTGGATAAAGCTCTTGTCACACTCATTACACTTATAAGGTCGCTCTCCTGTGTGAGTGCGCTGGTGGGTGATCAGGTGCGAGTTGCGGCTGAAGCTTTTGGAACAGAGCGTGCACTTGTATGGACGTTCTCCCGTGTGAATACGGTGATGTTTAATCAAGTTAGACTTGACAGTAAAGCTTTTATCACACTGTGAGCATTTATACGGCCTCAGCTCTCCTGGTTTACCCTGCTTGGTTTCCATGTTAGAGTTCAAGAAGGATTTATTAAAAAAGAACCAGCTATAAGGACTGTCTATCTGTTGAACAGCTGTGATAGGGCTTAATGATCTTCCATCAGAGCTAGGTATAACAAAACCATTGGGTGATGCATCTCTTGCTATCCACATAGACGCAGGATATAATTCACCATTTCTACCATTACTAAAACACTGGGAGAGGTTATAGGTCATAGAAACAGGCTCTTGAATGCTCAGCTGGCCATTCCATTTGTCAAGGTTTTCCTCTTTTATGTTAGTGCTAAGTGGGATATCATCTGTAAACAAAGAGCACATCGTTTGTAATCACATAGGCCAAAATTGTATACAATATTTTTTTTTTTCACAATGAATCTTCCTGTCTGGTGTCACAAATTTATTTTAGGCCCATTTAATGCTTGTATATAGCTATATTTGCCCTTTTGCCTAAATGCAAGCTGTAATGCATACACACCATGGCTCCACACAGGATTCCACACATGCCAAAACGTACTGTGCTGTATGCACACCGAAGGCTTAAATGTTTAAAACAGATAAATACAGTCTGTATTGCATACATAGCCGCAAATGCCAGCATCCGCAAACTGTACAAATACGTGGTCCTGCAGACACCAAGATGAGCTCCTGTGAACTGACCTGTGCTGTGTGCACAGTGCTGCCTACATTATCACACAGATAATAATCACACATTATCACACTGAATGCAAGCACCCGCTTAATGCTGTGGCTGTCAGCAACATATGACATACATAATGGCAAACAAAAAGGTAGAACAACCTTTTTTTAAAAGCAGCATGTGGTCCATCGACCCTGCCCTCCCCCTTTTTTCTTTAAACCTTTTTGTTCAAATATAGATCTAGCTTTGTCCCACGCATGTTTAAATTCCCTGTTGACCAACTCATTAACTCTGCAAGAAGTCTTTTTAAAGCTTCAACTACTCTTTCGGTTAAAAAAAAACCCAATATTCTAAGTCCTAGCCTGATCGTCTGCTGGAAATGTCAGATCTCTAGGTAGTAGAATGGCAATGACTGAACTTTGAAGTGTTCAGGTATTCTGGATTCATTGGGTGAGTATATAACGGCTGTGGGAGGCAGGTGAGCTGCAGATCAAGGACTCTGTCCCCATTCTCCATTGACTGATAGGACACCAAGGAGGCATAAAGCCAAAACCTAGCATTTCAAGATATCTATTCAGTGATGACATAAAATATAAATGTCTTATGTGTCCGTTAGATCCTAGCAGGACTAAGCCAATGTAAACACCTGCAGGACATCTCTCAATGACTAGTGAATATACTTCAGTAGCCTGCCCAACATCAAAACCTTTAGCTCCTCAAATTACCAAAGATTGAATATAAACCCTCATAATTACTCACATGAGCTATGATAGCTATTTATTTCTCCTTCTGAATCCGGGCTGGCCGATAAATATTGATCCTCATCTTGTTTTATTCTTGATAGAAGATTAGAATCCATTCTGGCATAATCTAATAAAAAGTGAGCAGGTAAAGACAAAGCTTTTCATATTGCTGAAAAGTGAAGATTTTAAAAAGACAATGCTTCTTTTGTCACAAACCCATGTAACAGCCTGTAAATTACCATTGTCTCCTTACTTCCCATTAAGAAGACCACTTGACATTCAAACATGTGTAAATATCCACATCTATTTAACCTGCCTGGGAGTAAGAGTTGGTGCTCTTTTGAAATGTGAAGAAAGTTGCATTGGTTTGGACATCTTAAATGGAGCTTGTGAGGCTTTAGAAGGTATATCTGGCACAGGGGTATCCATAAGCAAACTCAGGACAAAATGATGGTATGTCTTTAAACTGGCCTCAAATTGACTTGGAGTTCTCCCAACAATGCCTTAATAGGGGAAAGAAGAGGGGGGGGTAGGCTGCATTCACAAGTTACAAGGCGTTAACCCCTGGCTTCTTACATGTCTTGTATATTCCAACAGCAAGATCTCCCTGCTGTAGTTTCTCACTCTGCTCCTGTCCGCCTGGGAATGTTGGGTGTTTTGTGTGATCCAGTTATTTTATATAGGACAAAAATTATAGAATAAGTTGTATACTTTTTATTTAAAGTAACACTAATTTAATACAATGATCAAAGTAGCAAAAAAGGTTTTACTTTTTGTCAATAAAATTATTTACGCTACACAATATCTCCAAAAGCCTTAAAATAAAATACAAAAGAAAAAGTGAATATGTATTAAACTTTGTTATTTTAAAGGGTTAGCTCACCTTTAATGATTTTCTTTTTAAATCAATATACATTACAGCTTACACTGCAAATTTAATACAATTAAAAACACTTTTCTTCTATGGCATTAAGATTATATACCATATATTATAATTTAGAAAAAAAAAAAAAACTCAAATGGTGGTGGAGGCAGATTTAAAATCAACCCAACATTTTACGATAGCAGGGGCAGTAAGTATGCCGACAGGCGCGCGCACACACACAGTTCAGGTGTAAAGTTACATACACAGAAAACAATTACCTGTAGTAGGGCTGTCAGGATGTTCCAAATCATCTGAAGAACAAGCTGTGTAGCGCATAACTTCCTCCTGTTTGATCTTCCGTAAAATGTTTGGATTGACTGTGGGGTAACCTGAAAATAAGGGGAAAAAATTGCTACTTTATACAGCATGATCGTTATCAAAAGGAACTATATGAACAATAAATAAAATCAATAAACAGTGTTGAAGGTATGACACCATTATTTTGGTGCTACATGTTTACTTACATTTAATCTAACAAACTCCATTTAAAACAGTATGCTTGATTTACGCAAACAATTGAACCATACAATGTTACACTACACAGTCAGCCCGTAGCTGATTGGATTTCTCTTTGAACTAAAAAAAAAAAAAAACACCTCTTCTCCCTGCTGTGGCTACAGAAAGTCTCCATAGAACTTCACTAGGATGACCTTTACTAACATTAACTGGCTCCTATTCTGTAAATAGAAAGTATAGAAAGTTGGAAAGCTATTTTTATTTTGATCCATCAATTTGTTTTTATTTTTTTCTATTTGTACAAAATTGTTTATATTTTTACATTGCTGTTAAATTTACAGTAGCAGCAAAATGTATTCGACTTTCGGTGCCGTTATGTATATTTGCTGCCACCTAGTGGCTCTCTTATGGAAACCTCTAGATTAGTTTTGAACTGGTCATATAAAAACTTGTATGCAAAAGTGCTGAATATTCAAATAAAGACTTTTAATACAACAGGCTTACATGACCATAAAACGGTCCCTTAATCTTTATTTATATTGAGAGCATTAAACAGCGTGCAAGACTCCAGTTCAAAAGTTATAGGTTACAGACCATTTCAATAACCTGCACAAATACCAGATATATGAAGCCATGCCCCTTCTTACCAAGCCCCGTCATTTTCCCCAACCATGAACGGTGCAGCTCTATTTGACGCATGTAGCAATTGTGTATGTAAAGTGCTGCAGATTTGGATTGTTATTCTCACCAAGTGCTATTAAGGATTCATAGTTCTCTTTCATGATTTTCTTGTAGAGTTCTTTCTGCCATTCTTCCAGCATTTCCCACTCTTCATCTGAGAAGTATACAGCTATTCGGTTCAGGGTGGCTGGAGTCTGGAAGGCAGAACAGTAATATATACAGTGATTAGTTCCTGGACACAACCAAATGACACCAACACTTTGCCACCACAAAATGGCAAAGTCATACAATATAGGAGGACATAAAATATAAGCATTTTAAATGTTTGCACAGAGTAACAACTGCGTGTGCAGAGACTAGAAGGAATCAGCTTTCATGAAAGATGACTTCTGATAAGCTTCTGTAGTTTAATGCCTTTGCACACTGATTTTGACCTTATTAAATTGCTTGCAAGTGATCTATCTACTCTGTTCATTTAGGTAAGTGAAGAGGGACTGGTGGACCTATTGTGTAACATTATACTTGCCTCTAATGTGAAATCTGGTTGGTTGGTATTGTACATCATTGCGCTTTGCAGTGGTCTATAGAGTAAGCCCCTGTCTTACATACTGGGTACTGGGCCTGTAAACCTTTGGAGGATTTTTTTTTCTTTTCACAAGTCTTCTTTTACTTCCTGTACACTCTACAGACACCCATTTATCTATTGCACATTGATCAAGGAATGCCAACAATCACAAGCTGCAGGACACTGTATACTAAAAGAAAGAAATACACAAGCTTTATTAATACCTTTCTTTGTAGTGCTCGGGGGACCCGGCTGAAGCTTTCCTTCAGAAATTGGGACTTGTGAGGAAGTAGTTTTCTTCTCCACAACTGCGGTTTCCTTGAACGATCGTTTACACCATCAGTCTCCTGAGATGAGTTTATTGTAAGAGATATTATTGTCCATATAAAAAGGTCACAAAGCAAGATCATTCATGAGTCAGACATTGCAAGAATCTGTTTTCAAGCTTCCATTTTATAATTGCATCTGAAAAGACTAGATCAGAGACACATATGTATTTAAACAGAACCTGCTCTTTGCACAAAGTAGGGAAACTAACAGTTCAATTACAGAAGGGGCAATAAGCTGTCAGTACTTCTATTCCCTGCTCTCCTATACCACTCTGATCTGCTGCCAGGCTACCTGGGGTGTGTTCAAATCATCACATTAGATACACAAAGCAGTTTTATTGTATTACAATTTTCCTATTTTGTTTTTCAATTTTCTCCCTGAAAGCACAGTAATCAAAAAACACATATTGCATTTTTAGTGAACTATCAATGCTTTATGGTAGACTATAATGTAAAGTACCTTTTTCAAGACTAGCAGCAACACACTAATGTGAACAGCTTCTAAGATTATAATTGACACTACTTTCCTTGTGGCATTGGAACACTATTAAACATGCATTTTAAAAGAGAACTAAAGCCAAACCTTTTTTTTTTTTAACTTTAGTCCTCTTCTTGGGTCAAAGGAGTACATTTACTAATGTATTCCTGAGACCCAAAGTCAGCACATATCCGGCTACTGCCTGCTACTTTACGACAGCACAGAGTCGCGTTGCAGCTGGGAAAGATCCCAACAATATCGTAGGGATCCACCACGCTGCCTGATTGACAGCTGGCTCTGCCTCTCTAGAGCCAGTTGTGCCCGCCCCTTCCACAAAGAGCTTTGGAGGAACACAGAGGGGAGAATCCTTGCGGGGAGTGGTGACTAACAGTCATCACTCTCTGCAGGGAGAAGCCGCGAGCTGAGTGATCAGTGGTTCGTGATCCCTCAGCCCTTGATCTATAGAGCCAGCTTGTGACAGCTGCAGTGTCACATGCCGGCTCGGAAAGAGTACATTTTACGCTCCCAATACTTCTCCTTTAATGCAGTTACATCATGAAGTTGTGAACAAGGTGCACCAAGCGTTGCGGGTAGTCAGGGGAAAGCTACATTATTACAAATCCAGATGTAACAAGTAACTCTTAGCTCCTCTGGCAGCAGAATGGGTCAGAGAGCAGGCCGCTTATAATCCCGGCTGTGATCTTGATACTTGGCCTAGCATGGGTAAACATAGGTTCACTTTCAAATATTCCTACAAATAATAGACTTAGCTACAATATGTACCTGTATCTGGGAGGATTGAAGGAAGGCCTGTACACATCTTAGAAGTCAAGGTGCCTTTAAACTGACCATATATGAGAAGATCGGACTCCTCGGAATAGAACAATTAGGCTCAATAAATTCCCTACTAATACCCCCTTTGGCAGGACTCAGATCCTGCAAAATATATCTTGTAACCAGCAAACAGCCTCTTAATTCTTGCTTCAAGAATATGTTCCCTGGTTGTCCTGCAGAATGGTTCTAGTTCAGAGATATTCGTGGGTCCTCTTCCTGCATATTTGACAGCAAACTGTGGATTTTCATTTTAGACAATCCGCAAAACAATTTGGCAAAAAGGTACCACAACTTTTGCTTAGAACCATATGAGCAACTTAGCAATGAGCAAGAAAAAGGTTTCCACGTGTCAAATTCTTTGCCATGCTGGTAATTTCATCACTTGCCATACAAGGACAAAATGTTGAAAAATAGAGTATATTGCGAGTTCACCTTCCATGTATTGCCATCTTTTAAAATGACTGCAGCTGTCCCAATTTTACACACAAACTATGTTCTACCACAGGGGTGTGGAATTCCTATCGCCCGATGCCCGGGACATGCAGTTTCGGGCACCGGGCGAGTAGTTTTAAAGTACATTCAGCCCGGCTCCGGAGAAGCAGAGCTGAATGTACATTGTGGAGCCGCCGCCACTCGTTTAATACAAGTGGTCTGATCAGACCACTTGTATTAATTTGAGCAGCAGCGATCGCTTCTGCCCGCACCCCCCGCCCTCCTGGGGGACCCCCAAAACTAAGGTACAACGGCTCAGCCATAGAGCAGACGAAAAAAGTCTGCTCTACGCGCTGTGTGTTCTCTGAGACCGTGGCGCTGTAATCACAGCGCCACCTGTCTCGGCTGTCAGGAACTACACAGAACAGCTGTTCTGTGTTGGAGGGCAGGTTCCATAAAGAGAACCTGTCACCTCCAAACTATCACATAAGGGATTTTAATCTCCTATGTAATAGGAAGAACATTAAAAGGGGAAAAAGTAAATAAAAAGTTAAAAGAAAAAAAAAAAGTTAAAAAAATATAAAGATTTAAAAAACTGAAAAAGTAAAAAACAAAAGTAAAAAATAAATAAAACTGAAACCCTGCTGCCCCCGCCATCTGCATGCAAATAAACGCATGCGTAGGACATTCTGCATGTGCTTTGAGATTTCAGCTGCCATTCCATGGTGGTAGCCAGAATTCTCTTACACACACATAATTAAGGGTGAGTTCATTTTCCCAGGTAATATGGAAAAATAAAAAATTACCCGATGAAATCTGGCCCTGTCTCTCCCAAACCGCCGCCCCCTGGCTATACTTACCTTTCTGCGAACAATCCCTCCCCTCCGCCAGTATGGGTGTACTATCTGTCCCCCGTACTGCTGTCCAGCGCAGTCCTCCCCTATGCATTTTGAATTTCGCTTGCAAATTGCAAGCACTCATTGGTCAACGTGGTCAGATGACTGCGCTGACCAGTGAGAAGCGCTATTTAGCACAGTAAAATATGTTTTGATTAGGGGTGCACCGATACTAGTATCAGTGCCGATACCGAGTATTTGGGCAAGTACTCGTACTCACCCAAATGCTCCGATACCTTCCCCGATATTGGAACTTACGGCCAGATGAAAATTTCCTCTGACTGGCAGTGCCGTAGGGGAACATGGAGCCAGCTTCCCGTGCAATCAGGAAGCCGTGCGGCAAGTAATGACCCGCCTCCTGGTTTTCTGATTGGCCCGGGAAGCCGGCTCCTTGCTGATTGGCTGGAAAGCCGGCTTCCTGGCAAATCAGCATCAAGCCAGTTTCCCGGTCAATCAGGTCATTACTCGCCACCCGGCTTCCTGATTGACCGGGAAGCAGGTTTCCCGGCCAATCGCAATCAAGCAGGCCAAACATGGAGCCGGCTTCCGTGGCAATCAGGAACCTGGGCGGGATGTCATTACCTGCTGCCCGGTTTCCTGATTACCAGGGAAGCCTGCTCTATGTCAGCGGAAATACCGGTATTAGTATTCAGTGTCAGCGAGATCCGAAAGCAAAAAAAAAAAAATCGGTACTGGTACTCGATACCGAAAAAACGATATTGGTGCATCGTTAGTTTTGATTAAAACTATTGTTTGTATTGGGACAAGTAGATTGTCGTGAAGGACAAGTAGATTTGGCCCCCACTTTAGCCCTTGGACAAGTAGTTTAAAAAAAAAATTTCCACACCCCTATACCATGTTGGTACGTTTTTCCTGGCTTCCTAAAAGATCGATCTGGCTCCTACATTCCCCTGTCTGTGTCTGGCTCTTGAATTCTGCAGCATTTTATCCAGCTGTGAAGGAAAAGCCACTCGTACCGTGTTCACTGTGATATCCTGTGTTGTGGACTGGCTGGTTGCCTGGTCTGCTTCTAACTTTGGACGCTTCTGCTGCTCAAGGAGGTTATCCAATAACTAAGTCAAAAGGAAGAACAAAATACAACATAGCATATCAAATAAAGGATTCCTTTTATGCGGTTATTAATGCCGCCATTTCTGTTACCATTTGTTGGGGGGGTTTTTATGTCCTTACCCCAAAGGCTGCTGCACCCTCTGCAATATTTTAAATCAGGTTTGAGAAATGTTTACAACCAAGTGTACAATCAGTTAGTCTCTATTCACTCTTGCGTTTAGGCACTCTCAAGATTCCTCCATGAGGCTGAACAGAGTTTGTGTGAACAGGGGTGTGCAGCGGCAGGTAATCACTGCACATCTGATTGCATGCATAAGGCTGCTGGCACCGTCAGTCTCTCATTGCATTGTACAGCGCTTACTTCCCGCAACTGTTCGCATAAACACCAGAATTTGTGAGACTGCCCCAAATATATATGTGTGAATGGGGCCTTAAATGCCAACTCCAGATTTTTTTTTCTTCACTTTAGAGAGAAGAAAGTTTTGAACATTTGCCAGGTGTTTTTTGGAAGTCCATGTTTGCCCTGGGGAAAGTTCCCCTCATTTCCTTTCCCAAAGACACCTTGTCATAGCCAGCCACACAAGATGTCAGTGGGGCAGAAAGTTAGGGGAAATCTGCCCTGTGTGGACAGCAATATACGCCTGACAAAGGTTCCAATCCTACTACATTGTGCTAAAAAGGTGTTTTAAGCACATTTTATGTCTCCCCAGGAAGGATATCCCCTCACTCTATGCCCTAGTAACAAAGGGAAAGGAAGTGGTTGGAAATCTCCTGAACAAAGGCACACATTAATTAAGAAAAAAAATGAATATCAGTTATAATTCCACTCTAACAAAAATGTAAAAAAACATTTGAATAAAAAGTGTGTGCAGAATTTTGAAGATATGAATTATTGACTGCAGGGAATTTACAAGCACAGAGATTTATGTTGGCAATAACAAGCACTTCTATTTGTTAATATTACTGCAAACAATACTAACATGTGGCCAGGTACGGTCTGCTTTACTTACTAATATGTTGCTATGAAGGAGATTTAAAAAAAAAAAAAAAAAAGAAGGAGCTTTTATTTGTTTTTGTTACAAAATCATTGTAGCAGTGTAGATATTATACAAAATGGCCATATTGCTTTTGTAATCATGTTTTCTAATCCCGACCCAACCCAATTACCTGTTTTCTTTCGTGTATTTTCAAGTGATAAGCTGCCTGCCTACGCAGCTTAGGAGCACCAGTAGCAAAAACCGTGGGCACGGCGTTCACCTTCAGTTTTCGTCTCATCCTTTTATGGTTTGGTTCAGATGAAATCAAAGGAGAATCCCCGCCGAGATCAAACATGTCCTCTTCAAAGTGCTCTGAACACAGTACATAATGCCCTGGATTCTTCATTAGGATGTCCCGCACAAACTCCTTCACATTGCCCACATCAGTGCGACTGTGATGTACCCAGGTCTCTGCCAGTGGCAGCTCCTTGGGGAAAGAGTGCATGGAGACTGCCAAGGGAAGCTTACCACTGTGGTTCGTGCAGCCATAGGCAAAACAATGAGGCATTTCCAACCTGTGCAATAGAGACAACATTCTTTTCAGTGTAAAATTAAGAACATGTTTACTAATGTGTATGCATTGTTACACTTAAAATCATAAAACAAAATAAATTTAAAAAAAAATCAACTATGGGCAAGACACCAACCAGGCAGCCTGAAGTCCAGGGCCTCGCATGTCTACTAATGAGTGTTACTGGTCTTCTTGCAAACAATTTCATAAGCTCCAACTGTATATTTTAGCCCACACTGTGCCTCTTAGACTTGTCGAAATGGTCAGAGGAGCACTATTTTGTCAGCTAGGAATAAGGAGAGTGCATCCTTACAAACATCATAATGGGCATGGGCATATCAAGCAGCAGACTGCACTAGTTTAGTATCTGACAATGAGCGCACCCGTCCAGCGACTGGCCTGCTATTTTAATAAAGGGAAGTAACAAGGGTGTCCACAAGTTTCATGGCCAACATAGCCAGTTCAGATTAATGTTAAAGAACCAAAGCCCATATCCAAACCTCCCCAACACCATTGACAGATCAACATTGCCATTGTCCAAGCAAAGCTTGCATACTGTATTATATTTGAGGTGAATCAGAACTTGAAAAGTGAAAATTTGCTATGTTACAGGGAACATTTCGAAATATGAATTGCGCTGAAACAATACCCTGAAAAAAGTACCGTTGGTTTTGAATTCCTCTTAATAAAATAGCAGTGTACTTCCTGCACACAGACACTTTTGTTCTGTAGACTAATCTGCAGTGTGAGATCATCTAAAGTGAGCTTGGAGTGGTGGCTACTTTACAACACACGCAGGGACCATGGGGAACAAAAGTAGCCACCCTCCAGAAGGAAGGACAGTGTCAGCACCAATTCAGTGATGATTTGAGGATCTACAGCCGAGTGATACACAAATAAGCTGTATTTTTGTTAATAGTTACGGTACTTGAATGTGTTTTGAAAGGTTTAACTCCTAAGTTTAGTGTCAATTTAAGGGACTTTTGAAATCCCCTTTAAGATGTTCTACTTCTTCTCTAATCCTGTCTTCTATACCAATGTTATCACTCTTCAGCTGTCAAGTGCTGATCAGATCCTTTTATTTCCATTTCCTTTGGGGTATGGATAACAGACAGACATAAGAGAAAAATGCTGTAAGAGCTCTAGACTGTAGACACTGTTTACTTAGCAGCAGATTATCACCCTCACTATAGACTTAAACTTTCTACACATGATCTGTTCCTGGAATGCCAGAGGCGTTTGGGTTTGGGATTATCTACAGTTGCTGCTTTCCTGCCAAGAATAAAATATCAATTTGCAAAAAAAAAAAAAATCTTCACAAAGTATGAGGAGTCTTTAGACTTTTACCAGAAAGTAATGTTGATCTTCACATTTTATTAAAAGGAGAACTATGGGGTCAGGGCTCTTCCCCATAGTTCTCCTTAGGGTAACGGGAGGACACAAACTAGCATCCTCCCGTCACCCCAAGCTCAGTATACCGCAAGCTACAGCTCGCGGTATACTGAGACGCAGCAGCTGAAGCGGATCCCGACAATTATCTCTGGATTCGCCCAGCTGCGTGAGTAACAGCTGGCTCTGCCTATCTAGAGGCAGAGCCAGCTGTACCTGCCCCCTCCCCCGTTCAGTCAGCGCTGGAGGATCGGAGCGGGGAGGGGGGAAACCAGCCCCTCCCCTGTCACGGCAGAGAGCCGTGACAGGATCGAGAAGTGAGCGAACGCCGGTATGTGTTCGCTCACTTCCCGATCTACTGAGCTGACCTGTGACAGTCTCATTGTTACAGGTCGGTTAGAACTATGAGGTGAGTGAAAAGCACTCACCTCATAGTTCTCCTTTAAAGACTTGCAGCTCTCAGCTGTGTACTGGGACGGGGTCAGCATCACTGCTGAAGGAATACTAAATAGGCTTGGCACCGAATCCAGTCCTACTATTAACTTCAGTAGGCACTGGATGGAGAGAGCTGATAAAGTGGTACATTGGAACATCTTACTGGTCAAGAGTACAATGTTTAAAAAAAAACTCACATTTAACATAAGTCAACCGCTGGCCTCTTTGCAAAAAAAATAATAATTACAATAAATATAATACTTTGATCGATCAAAGAAATTAACGATTAATCGACGGATTAATCGTTAATTTCCGCACCCCTAATATAATATATATAAAAAATAATAATGATAATATATACCAATATTACACTGTCGGACCAGTGTGCGGTTTGACATCCTCCACCATCACTCCCCCAATAAGAAGCCCTGGATATGTCTGCAAGCTACATTTATGAAAAGGACGCAGCGTATGGCTTTATAGGTGCATTGCATCATCAATGACTCCAACTTTCCTTACTTGGGCTTATGCCAAGTCCAAAAATATGGATATGCCTAAAGTTGCCCAATTCACACTCATAAATACAGGTTGATAATGATAACGGGTCTTATTCCCTCAGAGACCAGAGGCCTCCCAAATGCAATCCTGCTAGAGGCAAGTCACGTGATATTTGCTAAATTTTTAATCTAGAGAATCAAAATTTTTACCGAAATGAAATTTTTAGAATGAAACTAAACATTTTGCCAGGCCGAAACCAAAAATTACTTTTTTTTTTTCACCTGGGTGAAACATATGCATGACATAACGATGTGTAGCCCATCAATCTTGACATACAATGGCCACCTTAATTTCACTGCAGTCTTGCATTGATGAACTTGGAAGACATAATTTTCATTTGAAAACATATGTATTACATCAAATTGAAATGTTTTAAGTTGCAAAATAATCACATCAAAGAATGGGCATATGTTAGGGATGCACCAATACCAATACTAGTATCGGAGCCGATACCGAGTATTTAGGTGAGTAGTAGTTCTCGTCCAAATTCTCCGATACTGGAAAATTCGGTCCGAGGGAGATTTCCTCTGATGGGCAGTGCTGCAAGGGAAAATAGGGCCGGCTTCCTAGCCAATCAATATCAAGCCAGCTCGATGCTGATTGGCCAGGAAGCCGGCATAGTAAAAGTGAAGACTCACAAAAATGGGAGAGATATGTAATTAAACAGAAGTAGAAACTTATAAATGCACAGAAGATGTGTCAGAGATAATATTAAAAAAAAACGTGAACCTGAATTTAAATAGCCACAACAAGATAATTTCGCCATATGACCCTAACAAACCACCACAAAACCCAGAAACAAACATTCCAACAGCTCATGTTGGAAGTGATATGTTTTTCTTGTAATGCTTCTATCGGCACAAAATGCCAGCGCTAACATTCCAGACACATTAAGCATCCAAACTCTTACTTACTGGCACATATGCGCCTGCAGGGCGCTTTTTTTGAGATGCTGACGTGTTCATAAGAGAAACAACCGATAAGCAAATGTTCCGTACGCATATTCTGCTAAAGTGCATCACATGTCTGAACTCCTGACACTGTATCCCGTGCTGGAGCCATATTTCCCTCAGGCTCCCGGTGAAGTCATCACAGACTAACTCCAAGACTAATTAGACCATCAGAAAAAACTTGTGACCAGCAACGGAAAATTATTTGAACCAAATGCAAAGAACTGCAGGGATAAAATACTTTAGTCTATGACTAAACTTTAAGAGATGTCATGCCCTCCTTCTTCCAAAAACAAAGGCAGTGTCCATCTTTACAGGAATGTGCATGGCCTGATAAAAACACGTGACCCTCCCAATTCTAGAAGTTCCAAAAGTTTAGGCTGTTTGAAACACTTATGGGTTGGTTTATGGAATTGCCCGACTGCCTATAGGGATTGGGAAGTTTTTTTCCCCCCCTCTTTAAAGCAGACTGGACCATGTTTTATTAAGGGCTTTAGCCTTGCTCTGAATTAAACGTCTATGCTTATCGAGATACAAGGGTTTTTTGTTAGTTTTTAGTTTTGGATGGGGTAGAGGAGGGATAGCATAAGTCTTTAAAATTAAGTCTCTCTATCCCCACTGAGGTGAGTTTTCTGCAAGATTTTAAACACGGTCTCTGTTACTATAGAAAGGGGACTGGTCTTCACCTACTGCTGACAGTTCTAAACCTAAAAATCACTATGTAGTCTTTATTGGTGCCTTTGTCCATGTTGAGGGAGGGTTTTCTTTACTTCCTGTTCCGACAACCACCAAAAAGCGACAGAAGGTAAGGAGAAAAGAGAGACACAATAAACAAAGTTCCCAAGAATGCTAAAATTTAGAGGTCAGCATGGTACTCTGGATACCTGGTCTCATTTCAACACGAGATCTCGGAGTCAGATGTCAGCTTTATGCTGACCATAGGTATTAGTCACTGATGTTCCACCTTTCTCTACTATCGTATCACATTCCAAGTTATTATCTTGTGGTGATGATTCTATTTTGAGGAAATATATAGCCAGTCTGCTCACCAGAAGACGTTTACACACTGACAAGCTCTTGCGGTAGCCCCAGGGTTGAATCTTGGACTACATGGTGAATCTTGTGCACATCTATTATGTCACTCTAACTGGGAAACATGGAACAGCCACAGCTGCTAATAATTTGCACTGTACAGTTGAAGAATTGTCATAGATCTTTATGACCCATGTAAATCAGGTCAACTGCTGGAAATTACCAAACCATCATTCGTGGGGGGAAAAAAAAGGATCCCTGTAGGAAATCACTATCCAACGTTTTCACTGAAAAAAAAAGTAATACTGTTGAAAAAGAAAAATATGTATATTCATATTACACAAACTCAAATGGTTAACAAAATGGGATTAGATTCCCTTTGAAGCGCTTAACAATCTAGTCTTCACTGCCCATGGCAGCTGCTGACCTCCTTCCTCAGTGCCTGCCACCAACTGTGATAAGCTTTCACAGCTCTTCCCATTACTGTGCCCATCTGTCAGTGCTTCAAGCTTCTTCAGAGAAGGAACACACTTTTTCTAGAGATTCCCACAATGAAATATACAATTGCACCTCATCCTAAATAAGATAAACAGCGATAATCTGTACTTTTGTAGGAGGACATGTAGGAGGATACCTTTTACAAAGAAACTTGAACACAACCAGAAATCAAAGCAGATTCCCAGAGGATAATGGAGTCCTTGCTGGTACCTGTTAATCTCAGATGGAGATTAGTCAATATGCCTTCACTTCTAATCAGAATGTCTTTCAACAGTTTATTAACCTGTATGCTGAGAAAAGTTCAAATATGTAACACTACAAAAGTGTCAACTGGAGCAAAGGCACTCCTTTGAGATCTTTGGAAACTGATGGTAATGCAGACCATATGGGTAATGGTAGATTAGCCAACATCGATTCGATTTATTTTTTTAAAATTATCTTTCACTGTGCAAAACAAAGAAAAGAACCATTTGGTTAAACCGAATGGGATTTTCCACCATGAAATTAGATTGCTTACATCAATCCAACAATTGTTTGTAGACTGTACTGTGCGATTGTTTCAATCGTTGGCTGGAAGACAAAATCCTTTTATTACTACTACAATTGTTGCATCAAACGATCATATGGTTGCATGTGTGACCAACATATAAGAAGGGAACAAAAGTGTAATCCACCAATTTCTAGAAATCTGAAGCGTTGCGTTCTGTATGTCTTCTTTCTTATGCTTTTGCTGAACTATATACACAGCCCGCCATTGCTGACCTCTCCTTACGAAAAGGCTGAATACTGCAGATATTTATTTGAAAATGACCACACCACCATGAAGATAGTCCAATCCAGCAGAAAACAGCCAGATCAATCTGTCCCCTCATGAATACAAGGGCAGTCTATTATTGGGGATGGATCCCCATTAACTGCACTATTCCTGTGCTTCAAGATTAGATTTGCAGAGCAGTTAGGCAGCAAGTCATGTTTGCCTCTTTTGTATTGGTTCCATTATAGGTCAAGAAATTGTATGCTTTACCCAGCAAAGTTCTATGTTAAGGCAGCACTAAACTCAGGAGTTACATATTGAAAATACATTCAAGTACCTTAACTATTAAGAAAAATGTAGTTTATTTATGCATCACTGAGCTGTAGATCTTCAAATCATCGCTGATCTGTCCTTCCTTTTGGGGGGTGGCTACTTTTGATTACCAAAAGTAATGTTGTAATGTAGTCACCGCTCCAACCTTGCTTCTGTGATGGACTAAAAATCACATGTTCAGTTTATCAATTTGTATTGAGATTGTAGTCCTTTATGTGAGGGAGCTTGGAGTGGTACTTCGTTAGAAAACCGGCAGAGACCATGGGGAAAAAAAAATTAGCCACCCTCCAAAAGGAAGTGCAAATTTATGAAGGCTCAAAATGCATAGACACATGCATATAGAATTAATTGACACTAAACTTAGGAGTTATTAAAAATGCATTTAAGTTCCCTAACTATTAACAAAAATGTATCTTATTTGTGTATCACTCAGCTGTAGATCCTCAGATCATCTCTGTTTTCATGCTGGCACTGTACTTCCTTCTGGAGGGGGGCTACTTTTGTTCCCCATGGTCCCTGTGTGAGTTGCAAAGTAGTCACAGCCCTAAGCTAGATCCCATGATGGACTGCAATCTCAATAGAAATGATTTAACTAAATGTGAGATTATAGTCCAACAAGGGAGCGAGCTTGGAGTGGTGACTACTTTACAGCACCCACAGGGATCATGGGGAACAAAAGCAGCCACCCTCCAGAAGGAAGGACAGTGTCCAATGCAGAGAGGATTTGAGGATCTACTGCTGAGTGATACACAAATAAAATACATAAAATAATAAAATACATTTTTGTTAATAGTCGAAGTAGTTGAATGCATGTTTAAGATGTAACGCCTGAGTTTAGTGTCACTTTTAAGATAACATGCAGAAGACAACAGAAGATTTCACTGCCAGATAAAGCAGATAGAGCTCAGCAAATAATAGTTTAAAGCGCATTACCACTTTTGCAGTCAACCTTAAGACCCCCCCCACCATAGGTTTATGTGTTCCCATCCACACAGCATACGTAAAAATAATGTTTTAAAAATGTTTCCTACCCTTCTAGTTGTTTCTAAAAAGCATGGTTCTACAAAAGGACAATACAGACGGCTATTATTGTTTTTCACTGCTCGAATGTCGACCAAACTTTAAAGCCAGTGGTGACACTGTCGGCACACCCATACCATTGACTTTTGTTGAAGGGGCCAGTCTGAAAAACCACTGCCAAGCAGCAACTGGATCCAATCAGACCAGATGTTCAGGTATTCAGCAGCCGCTGGAACAGCAACTGCTGAATACAATAGCCAGCTGCAGGTATCCCTTCATTCACGCTGTTTAGCTTGGATGGGGAAATCGATGGTTGAATTAGATGGCCGATGGTGGGCTGAATACGAAAAATTTGAAGTGTGAGGATAGATGGAAATTTGGAGATGAGGAATAAACTTGAGGGACAGTTTTTGCATTGACGTACAAGCCTTGAGATCTCTGATCTTTAGGACAAACCGTGTTCAAATCTAGTTTACAACTGATAAAGGCACAGTACAGACAGGGTTAATTGTGGCAAGCATTACTCCCCAGCCTCCTGCTTAACATTACGTACAAGGGAGCAGCTAAATAAAAATATTTAGCAAGTAATCAGTATGTTTTTCTTTTTTTTTTTAAAGTTATGCTGTGCGAATGCTAACATGTAACAAATATAAAAATAGGTGTTATCCCAATTTGGCCACAAAAGTGGAAATACACTTTAAGCAAACCAATAAAGACATAAATAATTACATAGTATTTGAGGTTGAATAAAGACACAGCTGCATGAAGTTCAACCTTTGTGTGTATGTGAGGCCCTGTATGATCTAGTATTCAAGAGTACCCCTGTATGTTCGGTCTCTGAGGAAGGTATCTAATTGATTTTTTGAATGATTCAATATTCTTTGCCGATATCACTGCTTGTGGCAGAGTTCCGAAATGTAACTGCTTTAACTGATAAGAAGCCCCTACGCCCTTTGTGGAAAAATCTTTTCTCCGCCAGTTTTAGGTGTTGGCCTTTGTTATGCAGTTTACTGTAAAAAGTTTATTGCTGATTTTACCCACACCACTGATCATTTTGTACATTACAATCATGTCCCCTCTTCACTTCCAGCGTGAACATGTTTAAATTTAGCAACCTTGTCTCATAGCTTTGATCCTCCAGCCCCTTAATTAGTTTAGTTGCCCTTCTCTGGACTCTCTCCAGCTTCAGGACATCCCTTCTGTGGATTGGTGACCAAAACTGAACGGCATACTCTGAAGGTTAACTGTAATTTAACAAGACTAACATGGAGCCTGTGAATACTGTACTGCATACTAGGCTTGTCTGAAGACAAGGAATCACTTGTCAGCACATAGGAAGTCTGACTACACAAATTCCTGTGGCTCTCCTGCTGGAGTGGATCTGAGAATCCCAGCACGTGTGGTCAACTTCTGGGCCATGTACTCAGCCATGTGCTGTCTAACCATCATTGCATACAGTACAGTGCAGTGTACCCTATGTGCTTCGCTTTCTTTAATCTTCTTATCACAACCTAAGAACACATTACAGATGAGTGATTTATAGAATGCTATTATTTCTCGTGGTGCTGCACAAGGTAAAAAAAAAAAAAAAAAGGTTCTAACTAAATTATCCTTTTATACAAGGAGGCCACTGTGTTTGGAATATTGATAAGCAACTGCACAGTATTTTAGTACCATAGGCAATCCAGACTGTAAGCTGTGGTAAGGCAGACCATTCATTTTTAACCGGCTGCCAAAGCACCACAATGCAGATTTTACCAGACCTACAGCATTTTTGTCAAAAAGGCACCACAATGCACAGATGTTCACCCTTGCGCATTGTGCTGCACTGAACAAGCACCTGCATTGTTTTGCATTGGCTAGGGGCATTGGTGTTCCAGTTAAAGGGTATGGCACCTTGATACACCGTGTTCCATGTCTTTTAGTAAAATGTGTGTTTTTACAGCATATGACCAGAAAGCAGAGATCTAAATAGCCTCAACGAACAAGATAATGATAGGTGGGACATCCACAGAAAGACTCATAGCTGCTGGGGGAGCCATAAATTGTCCACGTTGGTAGGTCCCAGGTCTTTTCATGAAGGAACCACTTGACATCTTTGATTAAGCTGAGCTTGCCAGCAAAAGGCTATAATGTACACATCAAACCTACCCTCTGCTTAGCTAGGTACCTGCAAAACTACAGCAACTATTTGGCAGAACACAGAGGCTCAACATAGACTAGATGAGGTTCTCCAGGAGTGAGAGCCTATTCATTTCCGAGGTGATCTGCACATCAGGACATGTGGTTTCCCCAAAACTGGAGATCCAAATATTGCTGAAAGCATGCCATTTACATACGACTGCTGACATTGTGGACATCTGATCAACACACAATTTTTATCAGATACAGTAAAGAACCAGAAATGGACTGCTCTTCACTGGTAACCAGGCAAGATATTGCTTATGCAAGCTCTGTATACACCCAAAGGCCAGAACTTTTTTTATATCAGATACAGACCTAAGCTCATATCAAGCAAACATATAACAGAAAACCCTGGCATCGGCTTGCCAAGTAGTAAGACAGAAATACAAAGACAGCCAGGGGTGTCTGCTTGATCCAGAACTACCAAAAGACAAGGGGGCTTGCTGCTAGATCCATCCAATTGATCATGTAATCAGCATAGCATGAAGGCTCATAATGCATAAAGATATATGCATATAGTAGGGATGCACCGATACCTGTATTTTGGTACCAAGTACCGATATTTTTTTGACGGTACTCACCAATACTGAATACCGAGTACCAGAAGTCCCATTCAGGAAGCCAGGCAGCGTGCAATGACTCGCCACCTGGCTTCCTGATTAGCCGGGAAACTGGGCAGCGTGTAAAGAGCCGCCACCCGGCTTCCCGATTAACAAGGAAACTATGTGACGAGAATGCATGGAGACGCCTTGATGGCCAATCAGGAAGCCGGGCAGCGTGTAATGACGCGCTGCCCGGCTTCCTGATACAGGAAGTATCGGGCTATGCATCGGAGCATTTGGGCGAGTACATGTACTCGCCCAAATACTCGGTATCGGCATCCCTAGCATATAGCATTAAAAAGACACTAAACTCTGGAGTTAAATCTTAAAAATGCATTCCAGTGTCTCAACTATTAATAGAAATGTAACTTATTTGTGTATCACTCAGCTGTAGACCCTCAAATCATCTCTGAATTGGTGCCGACACTGTCCTTCCTTCTGGAGGGTGGCTACTTTTGTTCCCCATGGTCCCAGTGTGTGTTGTAAAGTAGCCACCACCCCAAGCTCGCTCCTGTGATGAACTACAATCTCAATACAACCTAAATGTGAGGTTGTAGTCCATCACAGGAGTGAGCTTGGAGCGGTGACTACTTTACACAGGGACCATGGGGAACAACAGTAGCCACCCTCAAGAAGGAAGGACAGTGTCAGCACCAATTCAGAGATGATTTGAGGATCTACAGCCGAGTGAGTTTAGTGTCACTTTAAAACTTGAATTTAATCACTTTAAGATAAATCAGATACATTTTTGTTAATAGGGTACTTGAATGCATTTTTAAGATTTAAAGTATAATTAAACCCTCCGGTGTTGTTGCATATATCTACAGCTAGCAAGCAATAGATATATGCAAAAAGTGTTAAAAAAAAAACGCTTTAAACTTACCTGTGTCTTCCCCGCGCGCTCCCATCCGAAAATTCTCGAGCGACCGCAAAGCATCTTTGGGGAGGCGCATGCGCAGTTCACATTTTCGGCCGGGAGACGAGGAGAGACGCAAGGTAAGTCTATGGACGCGTGCACCCGCATGCAGACACCTTGGGATAGGAAGTGCCAGCAAAGACAGAGGAGTCAGCGCTGGATCGGAGACCTGCCGCAGTGTTGCAGTGACAGATGAAAAGGAGAGGAAAGAAGATCGGATTAAGAAACAATTTAAGGTAAGTGCTTTAATTAACATGTTTTTGTCACTTTAACTCCTGACTTCAGTGTCACTTTAATGGATAACCCCAGTGTCAGTGTTTTTTTGGGGGGAAGCAGTAAAGATCAGCAAGATCTGAACACCAGACAATGTCACACAAGCATGCACAGTTGTGCACAATGGAAAAGTCCTGGATCAGCTTCACTTTGGGGGGAGCCAGGAAAATCCAACCCGCATAAATCACACCACCCCCATCAGAGATGTGGAAATGCCTAATAACATCACAACCACCAGTATACAGGTGAAACTCGAATAATTAGAATAGCGTGCAAAAGTAATGGCAGTAAGTGCTGCAAAAGGGGCCCAAACCACGTACTGAGTACATATGCATGCTTGTACTTTTCAGAGGTCCGATATTGTTCTATGTATAATCCTTGTTTTATTGATTGCATGTAATAATCTCATTTTCTGAGGTTGTGGATTTGGGGTTCTCATGAGCTGTAAGCCATAATCATCACAATTATGACAAATCACGGCTTGAATTATCTTGCTTTGCATGTAATGAGTCTCTCTCATATATTAGTTTCACCTTTTAAGTTGCATTAGTGAAATAAATGAACTTTGCACGATATTCTAATTATTCGAGTTTCACCTGTATCTGACCAACATTGGCCAGATCACGACAAACAATGCAATTACACAGCGGCTCATTGGTTAGTGCTTCGGCTTTGCAGCACTGGGGTGCATGGATTGACTCCATGTTTTGAGAGGATACTATCTAGATGGAGTTTGCATGTTTTCCCTTGTGTGGGTATAAACATTGTAATAAATAATAGCACCATGTGACCCCCCTGCCATGGTTCTCCCCCATGACAAGCATTTGAGAGATCCTGGAACTGCTTTCTATGTATGTGAGATAGGGACCTTAGACTGGAAGCTCCTTGACTGATGTGACTGTACAATACGTAAAGTGCTGCGAAGATTGCTGGCACTATATGAAAGCCTCTAATAAATAACATAAGGTACAATAATGATGAGAGACAAGGAGTTGTCCATAATGGCCTACCAATACAAAATGCTGGATTTCTGACCTGCAGACCCCAGCAAGCATGTGAACCCCAAGGATCAGCATGACTAACAGGAAAGAAGCATTTTAATTGAGTCCAGAGTGATGCACCCCACCCATTTGTCTTATGACAGGCTGCGAAGCAGAAAAAATCAGTGATCTGCTCTCTATGTGTTGGAGATGTCTAGGGCATGCTGATGCTTGTAGTGCTCCACACAAAGAACACAAGGCTGTGCCAGGCTTTATCTCACCTGTTGTCTGCAGACACTACTGTAGATCACACAGTGGGCAGCAATGCAGATCTGCTGGTCCAGGGCTTAGTCAGCAGGTCCTGTTACTGTGTGGCACTGCAGGTGGTCATCCCTCAGTCTGATGTCTGTAGATTCCCTCCCAGCCCCTCACACAGGCACATACCACCGCCTACACGGAGCACAGACACACCACATAGCCCGATGCGGACCAGTCCTCGTTGCACCATGTCACCGGGACAGTCCCCGCTGCCTCCTGCCAGCTCTGTATTGTTGTTGCAAAAAGAGTCCAAACAGGAAACGGAAAAGAGGATTATACCGACGCCCAATGACAGCGAGGAATCCCCTGAGTAGCAGGCCAACCAGCCAATCAGAAAAAAAGGATTCCTGTCTAGCAAAAGCATCCCGCTGAGTCTGTGATACAGAGCAGCGCGCTGAGCGCTCTCAAATCTGCTAGCCTCGGGGAGGAATGCAACAGCAGAGGAAAGAGCCAATTGGAGGGAAGAGGAGATACACGTCACAATAGGTGGGCGCGGCTTGGGTGGTTCTTGAGGACACGGAGCCGAAGAATGAATTAGTGGAATACGATGAGGGCGGGGCTTTCGGTGTTTTGATGCGCCTGAAGGGGGAGGAGCGGTGGTGACACATGTCAACCCTTCCTGGTGTGTGTTAAAGGACCGCTGCATCCTGTGTGCTGCAAAACCACATGTGCTGGGAGTATTCCTTGTATTCATTCATCCCTTCCCAATTTACACTACTGGGAGAACAAAATACTGTTTTTCAGTTTAAGTGAAACCTAAAGTGCAACTGAAGCCAGAACTTAGTTTTATTGTTGCCTGTGTCCCCATTTGGGAGATTCACCCCCTCTATTTGTCACGGTGACTGTTACCATCGAAAGTGAAAATGAAAGAAAATCCCACATTTTAGGTTATCATCAAAACAGCAATGCATGGGAAATCTATATGTTGTCACTAGTTCTGGGGACCCTGCTGACTGTTGATTATGTGTTTCGATGAAGCACTGTTATCTTGAGGAATGCTGAATTAAGTTTTACTTGCTTAGAAGAATATTACATCTGATTACAGCATTGTGAGGAAACATACGCTATATTGCCACAAGTATTGGGACACTCCTCCAAATCATTGGATTCAGGTGTTGTAATCACCTCCACGGCCACAGATATATACAATCAAGTACCTAGGCATGCAGACTGCTTCTACAAACATTTGTGAAAGAATGGGTCGCTCTCAGGAGTTCAGTGAATTTAAGTGTAGTACCGTGATAGTTTGTCAGCTGTGCAATAAGTCCATCCAGGAAATGTCCTTGCTACTAAATATTCCACGGTCAACTGTTAGTGGTATTATAACAAAGTGGAAGCAACTGGGAACAACAGCAACTCAGCCACGAAGTGGTAGGCCACGTAAAATGACAGAGCGTGGTCAGCGCGTGCTGAAGCGAACAGTGCCCAGAAGTCGCCGCTGTCAGTCACTAGCTACAGACCTCCAAACTTCATGTGGCCTTCAGATTGGCACTACAGTGCGTAGAGAGCTTCATGGAATGGATTTCCATGGTCGAGCAGCTGCATGCAAGCCTTACATTACCAAGTGCAATGCAAAGCATCGGATGCAGTGGTGTAAAGCACGCTGCCACTGGACTCTAGAGAAGTGCAGACGTGTTCTCTGTAAAGTTTGGTGGAGGGGGGATTATGGTGGGGGGTTGTTTTTCTGAGGTGGGGCTTGGCCCCTTAGTTCCAGTGAAGGGAACTCTTAAGGCATCAGCATACCAAGACATTTTGGACAATTTCATGCTCCCAACTTTGTGGGAACAGTTTTGGGATGGCCTCTTCCTGTTCCAACACGACTTGGTTGTGGCTATAGGGCAGGAAGTGGAGGAAAATCTTCCCAATGGCACACAGATTGCAAACAAAAAGTTGACAGGGGTTATAACCTTCCCTTACACTATGGAAAACAAAAACAAAAAAAAGCTTTGGCTTCAGTTGTAGTTTAATGTAAAGTAAGAAAATTAAAAAAACTGCTAAAAAGTAAAGTCATGTGAAGTTTCTTCTGTCAAAAAATGCTTCTTACCCATAGCAGGAGGTGCATCATCAAAGGCAGCCCAATGACTGAAGAGAACAAGGGGGGAGCTGCAGTGGTGTCCCTAGCTTATTCGCTGCCTGAGGCGGCAGGGGTGGGTAGGGGGCATGCTGGTGGTGCACGTTTGGGAGGGGGCACTGGTGGTGCACACTAACGGGGTAAGGGGCTCTGGTTCCAGCTCTGGCCAGTGTCCTGCCCAGCTCACTGACATCACTGGTTGCCAGGAAATGGGCATCCTTCCCCCCCCCCATGAGATGCCACCTGAGGCAACAACCTCAGGCTGACTTATTATAGGGATGGTCCTGGGGACCTGGAAGAAGCAGCAGAGGAGATGGCAGCAGCAGTGGACAGACTAGTGACTGCCAGCCTAGATCAGTCAGCACTGGAGGAGAGCACACTTCACATTACATTTTGCAATTTTACTTCTGCTTTAAAGTACAACCCCAATTTTCAAACTTTCCAAAAAAGTTGGGACGTGGTGTGACATCTACATAAAACCAGAATGCAATGATTTGCAAATCTCATAAACTCGGATTTTATTCACAATAGAATACATATCAAATGTTCAAACTGAGAAAATTTACCAGTTTAAGAAAAAAATAAGGTAATTTCGAAATTGATAGCAGCAACACGTCTCTTGGGACAGGGCCATGTTTACCACGGTGTAGCACCCACTCTGCTTTTGACAACATTGAATAAATGTCTGGAACTGAGGAGACCAGTTGCTGGAGTTTTTGGAGAGGAATGTTGTCCCATTTTTGCCTGATATAGAATTCTAACCGCTCAACAGTCCTGGGTCTTCTTATTTTTCTTCGTATTTTTCTTTTCAAGATGTGCCAAATATTTTCAATTGGTGAAAGGTCTGGACTGCAAGCAGGTCAGTTAAGCACCCGGACTCTTCTACTACGAAGCCATGCTGTTGTCATAGATTCAGTATGCAGTTTAGCATTGTCCTGCTGAAATATGCAATGCCTTCCCTGAAAAAGAAGTTGTCTGGATGGGAGCATATGCTGCATTAAAACCTGGATACATCTTTCAGCATTAATGGTGCCTTTTCAGATGTGCAAGCTGCCCATTCCATACACAATAATGCACCCCCTTACCATCAGGGGTGCATGCTTTTTAACTGAGCTAATAGGAATCTGGAAGGTCCCTCTTCTCTTTAGCTTGGAGGGCGCTGCACCCATGGTTGCCAAAAAAAATGTCAAATTTTGATTAGTCTCACTACAGAACAGTTTTACACATTCAACAGACCATTTTCAATGAGCTTTGGCTCAGAGAAGAAGACAGTGTTTATGGATCATGTTCAGATATTGCTTTTTTTTCTGGGTGATGGAGCTTTAACTTACATTTTTGGATGGCATGGCGAACTGTGTTCACAGACACTGATTTTTAGAAGTATTCCTGAGCCCATGTCCATCACATAATCATACCTGTTTTTTTAATGCATATGATATTGACATGTTAAAATAAGAAAGGTAATTTCTTACCGAGTTGCTTCCTTCAAACCTACCCCTCAATTTCCAATATCACCTCCTCTACAACTACCTTTCAAACTGCTACATCTCTTCCTCTGCACCTACCCCTCCAATTTATATATCCCCTCCTCTACATCTGCCTATCAAATTCCTATTTTCTCTCTTCCACACTTTCCCCTCCAACACCTATATCACCTCCTCTACACCTGCCCTGGCAACCTCTTTTTTATCTCATCTACACCTACCTATCCTATTCTTATATCCCCTCCTCTGCACCTGCCCCTAAAAATCTAAAGTCCTCTGCTCCACATATATCCATCTGGTTTCTATATCTCCACCTCCACACCTACACCTCCAATCCCTGCATGCCTTCATCCACACCTTCACCTCCAACTTCTATCTTCTTCCTCCACACTTATCACTCCAATCTTCTTATCCCCTCATCCGCAGCTACACCTTAGACCCCATCCGCCTTAGATGGGGCTTTAGTCTGTAGTTGGGGATCCCCATGGCAAGAACTTACAGATTCTTAGGGCAGAAATCACAGGGGTGTCCATACAGATGTGGCCGCTGTACCCATCCAAGTGACAGGTTGACAGAGGCCCCATCCATCAACAGTAGTGCACATGTAATCGTACATGGAACAATTACCTGTGGTTTAGGATAGATGACTGTCCCTGGACGCAATCTGATGGAGGGAGTAGGAGGAGCAGAATGGAGTAGGAGGAGCAGCGTAAACCACAAAAGAATATGAAGTTTCTAGTCTTCTTCTTTGGTAGGCCACAAACAGTTTCAGCAGTTAGGCAAGGGAAAGAGGCAATTGCAGGAAGTTTATATAGCAAAGTAAACTGCAGCCAATAGAAGGTACAACAAGGAATGAGAATGTTGAATGGTGACAGCAGGACAATAACATTGATCAACACCAGCAGAAGCCAAAAAGAAGAATAGAGAAACTTATTAAGCCAGGGAAAACCTGATTAACTGGTTGCTTTGATTGAGGCAAAGCTTGAGGCAACTTCATCTGTAATTAATGAGATGAAACATTTGACATTTTTCTGTTATGATGTGTGAAGCTAAGTGCTAACTCTTGTTTCAATACCAGCCATTCTGGGCTAAAAGAGGCTGACAAGGATCTAGATTGCTGGACAGGAATTTAACTTTTTCCAGGATTATGTTCATCTCCAGATCTAAGATCTGCCTCTTTAACTTATTGATATGTTTGACTAAAAGTCAAGTTTGCCGAAAAGTGATAATCCAGTTTTGGGTGGATGCACGTGAGGTCACCCACTGATTTCTTAAAGCTCTTGGTTACTGCAGCATGGAGTACTCATCTCTGAAAACTCAAGTCCCCCAACATCAGCTCTTTTGTTATTTGCTCTATTTGTGAACTTTACATAGATGTGTTGGCAATGGCAGACCAAGAACCTGCGTTGGTGGGAACCTCTCAGCAGCCAAGAGAATCATTTTTATTGGCCGTATTCTTTAAAGTGACATTAAAGGCAATCACTCACTTACATATCACCCTATCTAAATCACGGTGTTGTTCCTATGTTTTTAATGAGTGATGTGTTGACAATGTTGACAATTTTTATTAGAGATTTTCTGTCAAGATGGTGTTGCGTTTGTACTTTTTTTTATACTTAAAAACTTTTTCTATATACTAATAAAGTAAGCCAGTGGCTAATTATTATCAATATTGGTTGGAGTATAACCTCTTTTTTCCACCTCACTATCTCTAAGAGGCGGTAATTGTTTACATGTATGCATATAGGTTATCAATCATATGAATTGATGTGTATTCCTATACACTATAGTGGTAGTGTTTATTCAGTAGACAGTATATACCTTAGATCAGAGGTGTCAAACTCAAATACACAGTGGGACAAAATTTTAAAAAAGTCGAGGGTCGGGCTGGTTCACACAGTATAATACCGTGGTCTATACAGTTTATCACACAGTACAATACAGCGGCCAATACAGTATATCACACAGTATAATACAGCGGCATATACAGTATATCACATAGTATAATAACAAAGCCTGTACCCACAAACACAATCTCCCATTAACACTGGAGCTAACTTTATCCAGCATTGCTCAGTGAGCAATGCCCAATAAAGTTACTATGATTCCTATGAATGGAAGCTTATCTGCAGGGACAATGCTATACCATCCCCAGCACGCTGATCAGACACATCAGAAATACGAACGCATGTTCCTTTTAAAAAGGCAGATATGTATCTTAGATAATACTATGTCGTCAAAGCAAGTGCATCCACACCAAGCCAATAAATCCGCGCACCCTGCAGGGGCCCTAGCTGGCGTCCACACACTCGCTAAGAAAACACTACTCCGCCATTAGCAGAGGAAGATATCCACTCCAATGGTTTACCCTCAGTGCCGAATAATCCGAGTCACAATCCAATCGGGCTTGACGCAGAAATCCGGACACTGAGAGACATGATGACAATATTACAATATACTAAAACACATCCCAATAAAATTTTGACAACAACAGTACCTGCAGGCTGCAGCTCTCCCGGCTCTCTGTCGTCTGTGTTGGATCCTGATTCCCGCCAAGGAGCACCTCACGTCATCTGGACTGGACCTCGGGACCCCTCTCAGTCACCTCACCTCACGGCCACACCTCCCTTGTCACGCCATGCTGCTGCCAGGCTGCCTGCTGGGTAATGCAGTTCTGTGGCCGGCGGCAGCTCTCCGGCTCCTCAGTCCCATGAAGATCGACGCGGGCAGAGTGAGAGAGCTGCCGGCCGGCAGGGCCAGATCTAATGATAATTAATTATCATCAGGCGGGCCAGAGATAATTCCGTCGCGGGCCGGTTCTGGCCCACGGGCCTTGAGTTTGACACGTATACCTTAGATCAAGGGTAGGCAAACTCCTGCTCTCCAGCTGTGGTGCAACTACAAATCCCATTAGGTATTGCAAGAATCTGACAGCCACAGACATGACTCCCAGAGGAAGATGCATGAGATGTAGTTTCACCACAGCTGGAGAGCCGGAGTTTGACTACCCCCCTGCCTTAGAGGATCTCACACTGTAGATATACAGTTGCAATGCTATAGGAATTAGGGTGCCTAGGCAATGTCACTTGTCAGGGGTCAGGAAGTGAACTGCAACTTCTTACAAGGAATACAAGCTAACAGGTAGATTGTTCAGGGTTCTACTTAGCCACAATTAACCTTATTTGATATTCCCTATTGGACAGCAAGTTTTCACTTTTCAAGTATAGGTCTACCTTAATATAAGATGTCAAAGAAGTCCCTAACTCCATCAGAAGTAACTTCAGGGGTACAAGTACGAAATTACTATGATGATATTTTATGTGTTATGCAGATGTTTTAACTGTTGTAAAAAAAAAGTAGTTTTTGAGACTGAAATGTTTAAATGAAACAATGTTCTCAAGACGACTGTTACACCAAATAGTAAGTGTTTTAATGCTGTGTATGAATGACTAGTTGAGATTAGCAAAGAACAGTTTTACACTTAGGACTTGTTTCCAGTGATTTATGTACACATAAAAACAACATTTGTGAAGCTAAAAGAATTACAGGTAGGACAACAGTAAGAGATCAACGCAGAATAAATATAATGAAGGCTTAAAACTACTAAAGCAAAACTCTGGGCAAATATAAACAAATCATTTAGTCTAGTTAGGTTTGCAGTGGAAAAAATATTACTTTTAAAAACAAAATACTTCTAGTATAACTGTTAAATAATATCTTTATATTATCTTCCAATACTCCATGCACAGCAGATATCAGACTGGGAGATGTTTATAAAGCAGTGAATGGGAAATTCATGAAACATTCCCTGCAGATCAATCTTTCTGGTAAATGTGTTTTAATATTTAGTGAATTATTCACCACCAGTGAATGTTTGTTGTCACATTTACTGCTATATAAATATGCTCCTTTAAGAGCGGAAAGGTATGCTGACCTATGAGTTTAACAGGGCTATGTTGCTTTTACAGTTCTGTCAGTCACGTATGCTGGGAGCTGGAGGGGTAGTTGAAAGCTGGAGGGTGAAAGGACTGTGACATTGCAATAAAAAATTATGGTGTCACCATGCTGGTTTTGACAGGTATGAGGTACCCGAGTGCCTGAACTGAATTGCATAGATGTAAGACTGTTTATGTATATCGATTTCACCTGTATATTGAAGTGTTTGAATAAAGCTTCACTTTCATTTAATTTTGGGTGATGGGCATCTAATTTTATACTTAATCAAGAAGTGTCAAGAAGAATCCATCAATGTAGAAAAAGTCTATCCATATACTCCCCTTGGATCTACTTCCCCATGGGTCTAATGCTGCCTATTCCTATAAGACATGTATATCAGTTCCATGAATATTATTGAAGAAACCTCAGAAGCACTGAGAGTCACAGGATCTAGAGCATTAATGGGAGCAAAAAGACAGTGCAACTCCATGGATATAGATCTTGGTTGTGATGTTCCACAGACATGTACTTCTTCATACTCTAGGTGCACTTCTTACCATCAACCCCAAATTAAATTACATTTATTGGGATTTTCTATAATCATCATCATCATCATCAAAGGTTTGTTTAGCTTTAGAAAATATAAAACACCCAACTGTACGCTTTGGACCTTTGTGCACTTGTATTTCAGGTGTTTCTATAAAACTCTTGATGGTGTCGTCTTTGCTCTCAAAGGTGTTGTGGCTTCTTATTGGCTTTGGTCTTCTTTTTTCAACTTTTTTGGAGCAAATTCTCCATATCTGTAGACATTGGTTTCCAAAATCGTTGGCTTCTAGCACTGCCCGATCAGTTAAGTCAGGGAACCATCTTTTGATCACTGATATATCCTTAGGCCATATTGGACGCCCAATTTCTTTTATTTTCACATCTTCTTTAAAAGCAGGGTTTCCAAAACTGGCCCCAGTTAGGAAGTGTGCAGAATTTAATGGATATGTTTGGAATGTGATAAGGTAACATAATCTTTCTTCAAACAACTCATGGCAAGGAAATATGTGAGCCTGTGTAAGAAGTCTCCACAGTTTCAGAATGGAGGCATAACATCTGTGTCCATTACTAGCATTTATAAGTTCAAGAATATAACTGACACATGTTTCTCTGTTATTGATAATAATACTTGAATCTTGTTGATATCGATTGGAGTTGATACACTTTTCTGCTGCTGACCTGGAACAGTGTTGTGATCCATTAGCGCCTGAATAATAGAGCACAGTAGAATGTCCAGACTTTGGTTGTTCCTGTTGAATTTCCATGGCTGATAGAACTGGCTCTCTTTGACATCTGCTCTTCGCATCATATTGGGTTTTGGTACCAGTGTTTGCTGTCTTCTTGAATTTACGAGGATTCTTTGGTATATCTTGTCTGAAATTTGGGTTTTGCAGATTGCCAGTCTCTAGACATGCTCCACACTTTATCTGGAACACCATGGCATTCAGTAGAGGCCTCAGCTGAGTGTAAAACTCAGCATGTATCAGACGTTCATCAGTAAACAAGTTGTTCCATACCTCTTCACACAAAAAAAGAGCTTTAATATCATTAAGCAGCCATTGACAGGCTGTCAGCAGCACAGTCTTCAGCCCTTCATCATGTCGGGTGCAGACACATTCCACAAGTTCCCTGATGTTTATGACATCAGCCAGTTTGACAGCCAAAAATCTTTCTGACAAGGTATATTCAATATCACCATATAACTGTATATTCTCACCAGCACCACGAGGACATTGAGTTTTAATTAGCATCGCCAGACTTCTACAAGCATGGGACAGGACTTCCTTTTGGGTGACACTTCCATTCTCCCAAAGCTTCAGCTGTACATTTTTTAAAATATCTTCAGCCAATGCTTTACAGGCTCCTGTTATAACATATTTTGTGCCATCCACAGGTACGAGCTTCTGCTGCAGACTCTGCTGAATCACATTCTTCCCAAGGTTTGTACAAGCTAGCAGCAAAGATTCCTCTACAAGGCGATGCATTGTCTCTACAGTGACTTTACAAGTCACTGTTAGTAAGTAAGTGCATATAAAGTTGAACAGGATGCAGGTATATCGGTCTATGGTTTCGAAATAACCCACAATGCTCTGAATTTTGGATGCATTCCATCCTCCTCCTTAATGATAAACAATCTAGGTTCTTGTTCTTGACTTTGCTTTTAAACAAAAAGTAAATACTGTGAGTTCCATTGCCAATCAAAAGTAGTCACTGTGAAGAAATTGTACAACTATTTAGGTGTTGGCTCAGTCTAAGTTGATGTTTGTGACAACATGTAATCAATCTCAACTAAAATATCAAATAGTTGATTGTTATTAGTTAATAACTCATTTTATAATAATTTATATTTAATAAATAAAAAGAGCGCTGTATCGGTAAAATTATATAACATAGTAGGTAAGGTTGAATAAAGTTCAACCTATATATATATATATGTGTGTATGCATGTATGTATGTATGTATGTATGTATGTATATGCTTGGCTCTAGTAGTTCCCATATCCCTGTATATTTAAGAACTCAAGAAACTCATCTTAATGTTTCTTGAATTTATCAATGCTATCAACAGATACTACTGACTATGGAAGGGAATTCCAAATTTTTACTACTAGCACAGTAAAAAAAAAAATCCCTGCAAACGCTGAGATTAAACCTCCTCTCTTCTAATCTTTTGTTGTGTCCTCATGTCATGCCATTAGTATAGTTCTTGGTGTAATCATCCTATTCCGAATATTGTTGTCCCCATTTATGATTTTGAAAATTACACTTGGGTCCCCCCTTAGGCGCCTCTTTTCTACGGAGAACAAATGTAATTTCTTGAGGCGATCTTCATACCTCAGGCCTTCCATTCCATTTATTATGTTGTAGCCCTTCTCTGAACTCTCTCAAGTTTGAGAATATCTTTCCTGAGAGTTGGTGACCAAAACTGAACCGCATATTCAAGATGAGGCCGAACCAGTGATTTTTACTGTAAAGTGGTAACATTATGTTTTTATCCCTTGCCAAAATTCCTCTTTTAATGCAGGATAATATCCTGTTTGCTTTGCTGGTCGCTGCTTGGCACTGCATGCTATTGCCAAATCTGTGATCTATGAGCACCCCCAGGACCTTCTCCATCTCGGACTTCCCCAGTGGTGCACCCCCTAGGTAGTAGTTTGCACACACGTTCTTTGCTCCCATTTGCATAACCTTATATTTTTTTATATTACATTGCATCTGTCAACTTGCAGCCCACTCCTCAATGTTATCTAGGTCCTGTTGAAGCAATCTGATGTCTTCTTGAGAGTTTACTGCCCTACACAGTTTGGTATCATCTGCAAAAATTGAGATTTACTATTTGTCCCAACTCTATGTAGTTTATGAATAAGATAAACAGGATCGGTCCCAAGACTGATCCCTGGGGCACCCTGCTCATAACCTTTGCCCAATTAGAAAATGACCCATTTATTACTACACTCTAGATCCGTTCATGCAGCCAGTTTGCCACCTATGTGCATACAATTTCTTCCAAACCCATAGACCTTGGTTTATGAATTAAATGTTTGTGGGGGACTGTATCATGTGCTTTAGCAAAGTCAAGATATGCCATGTCTACTGGTATTCCTTTATCTAAATAAATACTGACTTCCTCATAAAATGTTAATAGATTGGTCTGAGATGAACGGTCCTATATGAAGCCATGTTGGTTGCTACTTATGATATAATTTTCATGCAAATTTCTGTATATAGTCTCTTATTATTACTTCAAATATTTTACTCCGTTTCCCCTTTTTGTATATTGGTACCACATTTGCTTTTCGCCAATCAATTGGTAGCATACCTGACATTAAACTGTCCCTAAAGATTATGAACAGTGGTCTGGCTATGGCCTGGCTGAGTTCCCTGAGCACCCTCAGATGTAACCCATCTGGTTCTGGACATTTGTTTATATTTAATCTTTACAGGCTCTTTTTTACTTTGCTTTCTGACAGCTACTAAGATATGTTAAATCTGTTGTTACCAGAACTGATGCCTTGTTCATTAACCCCTTCTGACTCTCCTGTAAAGACAGAGGCAAAGAATGTGTTCAACACATCAGCTTTCTCCCTGTCACTAGTAGCCTGCTTCCTGTTATCATCTGAATGGGGCCTACATATTCTGTCCTTATCCTTTTACTATTTATATATTTAAATAATTTTTTTGGGTTCCTTTTGCTTTCTGTTACTGTGTGTTCTTCGTATTCTATTTTTGCAGCCCTGATTGCTTTTACACATCTCTTGTTGCATTCCTTGTAGTGTTTGAATGCTGCTGGTGACCCCTCTGACTTATATTTTTTTGAAGGCCTCATCCTTTTCCCTTATGTGTTGATTTACCTTGCTATTTAACCACCCTGGTTTAACTTTCACTGTTTTGAATTTATTGGTAATTGGAATGCACGGGCCAATTTTGCTAATTACTATTTCCTTGAGAATGTCCCTCTCCTCCTCTGTGTTCATATTCAGGAAGATTTGGTCTGAATTTGTATGGGGACTTCCTTGGTTGTGGGTCCTTGAAAATGCAGCTTGAATTTTAGGTCGAAGTACAGCTGATCAGTCTCGACAGTAATAATTCTGCCACTGTAAGGGGGGATTTGTAGTGAAAGCACAGTTCGAGGGCTGGATTTGCCCATCTCTGTTCTAGATACGATTCCTGTATATTTGAATTAAATGTTGACTGGCTGGACCATGGGAAAATGTTTATTACACTAAGCAAAAACTATTATCCAAACTTCACTCTCTTTTGGCTGTATGATGACTTAAAGGAGATTAACACTCATCCTCATAGTTAGAGCTGACGTGTGATATGGAAACTGTTACACGTTGACTTTATAGATCGGGAAGTGAGAGAACACATAGCGTCGCTAGCTCACTTCTTGATCATCTCCCTGCAGAGAGCGGTGACTGTCAGTCACCGCTCCCGCATGGCTTCCCCCCTCCCCTCTACGATCCTCCAGTGCTGACTGGAGGATCGGACGGGGCAGGGGGTGGGCAGGCTGGCTCTGTTTCTAGATAGGCAGAGCCCACTGTCAATCAGCCAGCTGTGTGGATCTTGACAGGATTGTCGGGTTCCGTCCCGACTGCGGCACTCTCAGTATATAGCGGGCAATTGCCCGCTATATACTGAGCTTTGGGTCACCAGAGGAGGTTAGTATATGTCCTCCCGTGACCCTAAAGAGCACTATGGGATAAAAAGGTTACCCCATAGTTCTCTTTTAATGCTATGATGACTGTTTACAGTTGGGAAAGGCTCTCCAGGGAAATGTAAACATGTGTTACAGAGATTAAATGTAGATTTTTTTTTTAAAATAGCAAAAATCCTGAGAGCAAGAGTATGCTCTCAGGATATCAGCTTTAAGACATTTAATATAGCCATAACAATGGCAAATTATTACTTTACAGTTACTGTGGGTTATTTATTTTTTGCATTTTGTTCCTGTGTTACTACATGAAGGCGCAGAAGAAGGTGCCCTTCTGGCAATTCACACCCAGAATGTTGCATTCTTGGGGATATGCTAGAAGAATGTGAAATTTTGCAACGTTTTCCACCACACAAACCTGCAAGAGATAGCTTGATTTATGTGGCCTAGAACTGTACTTTAAAATTGACAAATATTAGCATGATGTTGAGAAAACATTCTGTACTCACACCTCAATGTCAGGCCTGATGACATAGCACTTGGGCTATGAGCCTGGCACAACAATGGCAGATTTCAAGTCATTAAGCACAGCCAGTTGCACAATCACAACTGCTTTCGTGATCAACAGCTTATACTAATAAAAAACACAAAGATAATATAGATTGTAATCTTCCATGTAACTGCTTGTTGTCAAGAAAATATGAATATAATTTCATATGTAAAGGCATATAAAGGCAGATATGTATTGTCTGAGTCTCGTAGAACTCTCCAACATCTCTGAGAGTTCCATGAGACTCAGAGATGGTAACAACAAACATAGAGTCTAAAGACAAGGAACACAGACATCTCAGGAGTGCTTTGAAAGTTTGTGGCTACCCATACTGGGCATTTGTTAAAACATCCACAATGTAAAAAATAAACACAGGATCATCTATCAGAGGGGAGAAGGAGAGCATACAGAGTAATATGGTCATCTCGTATGTAGGTAGAGTGTCGGAAAAATGCAAAAGGAGTTGGACATTGCATCCCTGTGTCTTTCAGTCCCAGCAATACACTAAGACAGAAGCTTGTGCATCCAAAAGAACAAACAGCCGAACACAAGCAAAGCACCTTAGTATTTGGAATGCAATGTAGTGAGGAATGCAAAGACCTGCACATTGGGGAGACAAAACAACCTCTCAACAAATGAATGGCCCAACATAGGAGGACAAATTCTACAGGTCAAGACTTAGTAGTTTCCTACACCGTAGGGAAAAGGGACATTCTTTTGATGACAGTGTGGGGCACATTTTGAACAGAAATAACAACTGGTTCACAGGAGGTATGAAAGAAGCCATCTCCCTCAAACTGGAACAACCATCACTGAACAGGGTTGGGGGCTTTCAACACCGTCTTTCTCCCACATATATTGCCGTTTTACCTTCTCTACCCCGTCATTTTGACAACAATGCACATCGTTAGCCATGTTAATGACGTGACCTACCATGACTTGGATAAATGAGAACCTTCCCAGACAACAGTCCCAATAATTGTCACTTGGGGACCATGCCTGTGACTATGCAAATAACTATTTTGCTAAAGTCATTATTTGCATAGTCACTTTAGTAGTACTCCAGGCAGTGCTGGACGGAAACATTCAGATGAAAAAAGTATGATCTGACAGTTTATGCTGCCAGCTATTTTCTAAAGCAATTACTTTCAAATTTTCACAGTTCTCACAGGTTCATTGTAAACCCTTGTGCACATTGTTTGTCCGTCTGTCCTCTGCATTTAGAAATGGGGGGTTGAGAGGGAGACACCGAGCACGACTTACAGAAAGTAAACTACTTTCAACCCATTAACAGAGGGCTGTCTTAAAGCATGTCATTATTTAAAAAAAACAACCACCCCTCCCTGTTTAACAGACATCCTCTAGTGTGCACCACCACACACCATCACATCACCACACTCACGTCCATGGTCCATGCAAAGGATTTTTTTCCTGAAATGCTAAATTGCAAACTTACCCCGCCCCCCCTAACTTACCTGCAGCACGGGGTTCTACTCGCTGCAGGCTGATATCCCTTTTTAAAATGGCATGGCTGTGCATAGCTCCACCAACACAGCAGAATCATGCATTCATAGATTCACGGCTATGATTAAGACCTCATTTGGCTGAAACGCATTAGTGGGACTCCTCCTATGTCTGGCGTTACACCTGGAATAAATAAAGAAGATTTATAGTGGATCTGAAACTGCATTTTCTACTGTTTATGGTGGAAGTCTTGGTTGTGCACCGGTCTTCCGTGGAACTGCATTGGAGGAAGGAGGCAGAGCGTGCTCTCTTTGTCTTGTGAGTTTATCCATTCACAGATGATTTGAAAGGATCTGTGAATGGAGGAACTACAAGTCCCATCAGCCACCGCAGCTGCGGGACCTGTAGTTCCAAACGGAATACAAGTGCAGTGGCATCGCCACACATGAAGTCCATTCACTCTTCCTCCTGTCCATGTGACTGAATGCCCTTGGTACGGACATGGACAGGAGGGAGAATCTGCAGGAGTCATAGTCAGAAGGCCTTATCTGCATATACAGTATGTTCCAAGCCATTGACTCACAGTATTCAAGCAAGAGGTTCAGGATGACAGCCAGACAACTAGCCAGAAACAGATGCCTTAATGCTTCTCTCATTACGGGTTTCCTCATTAGCCACCTCTAGACATTTGGGGCTAATTTCAGAGAGAGAAATGTAAGTGGAGGTGGATGCAGAGGGTGTCAAGGAGTGTCGAAAGGCTCTTTATAATCATAGAAACATGAAAATATGTCTTTGTTTTCTTTTGCTTGGTAGTCTATAGCTCTGCATTTAAAGCACACATTATAGCAATTCTTCTATTGGAGCGATACAGCAGAGCTTGTACAAAAGGACATCATCATTCAGGTGTGCCTAAGGCAGCATGATGGCTAAAGCTGGACATACACCTTACAAGCATCGCAAGACTTTCGTCTTGCAATGGTTGTAAGGTAAATAAAAAAACTTATAATCTGCCCATCTTGGACAGGCAGATCGTACTTGTGATCATCGCAAGCCCGCCCCGCTGAGGGGAGGGCTTCTGATGACTCCAATGCCACACGGGCAGTGTGCGCTCGCGCACACCGGCCCGTTCGGCAGTTGTCTCCCGAGAACGGCATTAACCCGCCAAGAATCGTACGATTCTCGGCAGATTTCAAGCCTGCACGGGAGACAAAAGACGTGCGACCGTACAGTAGAAACGGTCGCATGCCTTCCATACACCTGCCGATTATCGTACGATCGCGGGATCAGCAGGTGTATGGGCACCTTTAAGATGGCCATGCCCCTATAGATTATCTGCAGATTTTCTATGGTCAGATGGAAAAAGGGCAACAGATTCCTCCATCTACGCTAAACTGTGTGTATGGAGGAATCTCCAACTGTCCAAACTTCAGTATCTTGCTAGTCGGCCCCGCTGGCTCTCATAACACCTGAACAGTGCCTGCATCCAATCAGATTGTTCAGGTATTTTGAGAGCCAGCGGGGCCGACTAGCAAGATACTGAAGCTTGGCCCAGTGGGAGATTCCTCCATCCACACAGTTTAGCATAGATGGACAATTCTGTTGCACTTTTTCCATCTGACCATAGAAAATCTGCAGATAATCTATAGCTGTGTGACCAGCTTTATAAAGCCCTGGGAATGCAAATGGGAACACCTTGCTGTAAGAGTGCTGTAGAGATACGAGAAGCAACTTATAACTTGGCTAGCCATCAGCCATATAAAATTAGTACCAGACATTGAAGTTTATTCGAGTTTCATACTGCTAACTTGGAAATAAATTTAGTTCAGCATAATTAATATAATGTTTAAACATGCTGCAAGCATAAATCACAGACAAAACCCTCATTATGAGCTTTTTTTGGTGAGTTTATTTTTAAATTATCGTGGCAGAAACTGGTAGATCTGTCAGCGGCAGTCTGCATGTAATCGGTATATGCAGTTAAATGCGTTTTATGGAATAGATGATTGTGGATTGCTGCTGGATGCATCGATCCTACGTCCATGAGGAAGATGGAAATTATGGTTAAACAAACACATAGCAAAAATAGCAAAATTGCTCCGGTCCCCAGGAACGAAACAATTTTCTGAAGCTGTGTCACTAAGGGGTTAACAGATGTTGGCTGCCAATAATTTGTTATCTATAACACAATGAACACAAAGCCTACAATTACATGCCATTCAATTGTATTGCGATATACACATTCTACCAATAGATGGTAGCAGTGCAGCAAAAACATCTATAAGGTACATAACATTGTAAATTCTGTTGAAACATTTACAGGGTTATTCACAAAAGGGTGAAGAGTTTGGAGAAGGCAGGAGAAGTGAACAATCTAGGACAACATAGCTGATTTGGAATAATTCTCCAATTCAGCTCACTTTCCAATTCGGCTATGTTGTCCTACATTGCTCACTTCTCCTGCCTTCTCCAAACTTTTCACCCTTTGGTGAATAACCCTGTTAGTAGCTATATGTCAATAAATGTTATACTGTAACGTACTGAATCTGGACATAGTTCAACAGCATATCCTATCAAGACAATAGGTTTCTCCCTGTCAGATGCAAGTGTCCATACTTTTTGATAATTATTGCAGCAATCAATGCATGCTAAGTGCGTTAAAATCTAATGCTCTGCATACACTTGGCATGTTTAAAGGAGAACTATGAGGTGAGGGATTTTCACTCAACCTCATAGTTCGAGCCGACGTGTGACAATGAAACTGTCACACGTCGGCTCAATACATCGGGAAGTGGGTGAGCACATACCGTCGCTCGCTCACTTCTCGATCCTGTCCCTGCAGAGAGCCGTGACTGTCACTCACGACACCCTGCAGGGATTCCCCCCCTCCCCGCTCCGATCCTCCAGCGCTGACTGGAGGAACATCCGGGGGAGTGCGTTGGGTACAGCTGGTTCTGCTTCTAGATAGGCAGAGCCAACTGTCAATCACGCAGCTGGGTGGATCTAGACAGTAATGTTGGGATCCATCCCGGCTGTGACGGTCTCAGTATACCACGAGCTGTAGCTCGCGTATACTGAGCTTTGGGTCACGGGAGGATGCTAGTTTATGAGCTCCTGTGACCCTGTGGAGAACTATGGGGAAAAACACTTACCCCATAGTTCTCCTTTAAGGCAATGTCAACCACTTTCAACACAATTGAATAGATTAAAACAACCAGCCAACATGTTGAGTTGTTTCATGGTCATATCACCTTTTTATTTAATTATTTCATATTATTTTTTTTAATCAATTTAATTTTTTTCACCTAACTTGATTGCTATCACACAGGAAAAAAACAATCCCCTGTGTGATAGCAATTGGAGGTGACAGGCTCTCTTTATTGACCCTGTCACCTCCAATACAGGAGTTCTAGCACAGCACTGTGCTGGAACTCCTGTGACAGGTGAGAGAGGAAGAACACAGCTCTCCCCTCTCACTGTCTACACGGAGCGGCCCGGTTACTTTTAACCCTGCCGCTCACTGCAGTGAGGAGACGGACTGGGCGGCGGAGCCGGCTTCCCGGGCAATCAGGAAGCCGGATCACGTGAAATGACTCACCGCCCGGCTTCCTAATTGGTCGGGAAGCTGTCCAATCAGGAAGTCGGGAGGAGAGTCATTACACACCTCCCGGCTTCCTGATTGGCCAGAAAGCCAGCTCCATGCTCCCTCGTCACCTGGTGACGAGGGAACATGTAGCCGGCCTCCTGGCTAATGAGGAGGCTGGGTGGCGAGTCTTTACACCTCGCCCGGCTTCCTTAATGGGACTTCCGGTATCGGTATTCCGTATCGGCGAGTACCGAAAGAAAAATATCAGTATTCGTACTCTATACCGATAAACCGGTATCCAATCCATGCATCCCTAATAGAAACTGTTGGTTGTTCTTTATTTGGTTGGTAATTTTTGTGATTGAATACCGGTTTAAATTTGCAAAAGGCAAATATGTCTTTGGTATGATCCAGGTCCAGCTCCATGGATGATGACATAGATATGCCGTGGCTGGATGCCAGACTTCACCCTTTCTAAAAGGAAGCAGGTTTTTGCATTGCCAGATATAGAGATTTATTTAACACGTCTTTATTGTTCACATATGTGTTTATGTGCGTGAACACTAAAAAGAGGAAGTTGTTCTGCTTCTCAAAGTGATAACATGAGATTATAAAGCAGGTAAAATGATCATAATCAGTGAGTCGCATCCCACACAAGATACAGCTACCAGGCACAGCGGAGCCCGGGATCAGCGGTACAACGGCGGGGGGGGCCGCGGATGGGGGGGGACGGGACCGATCGGCACCCCATACACGCGATCCGCCGGCTCTACAGCCGGCGGATCGCTTGTATGGTGACAGGCATCGCTGCCTGTTTTTAAAAAACGGCCATTTCCCGCCGGGGGGGCGTGTCTGAGCGGACGTCTAAAGACGCCCGCTCAGATCTAGAGAGCTCGGGCCGGCCGTTTTTTTACTACGGCCGGCCCGGAGGTGGTTAAAGTGATATGAAAGACGAAGGTTTGTAAGCTATTTCAAAACTTGGTGTAATCACTTACAATGGATTCTGCTCCGTGATGTTTACAAATTTTAGTTTCCTGCAGAATTAGCTGGTACCCTTAGCACTGGTCTTAATCTCCTGTTTTAGAGTGGCTCCTTTCTAATGCAGGATCCTATGGAGCCACCCGTGTGTGTGCTAGTATGTTTTTCCACAAGACACAGCAAGGCAATCCACTCCTCTCCCTTCTCTACCCCTCCCCAACTTCCTCCTTCTCCCCTTTCTGTGCTAGTATATGGACGGCTGCTGTAGACTGTGCTGTCCCATGTGATCATGTACTAGAGACAGCAAGTTCAGGAAAGCTGAGCTGAGAGATTTGGGGTTAGATCTTGGAAACATGATGACTGTAAACGCTTAGACAAAAATTTAAAGAAATTCTTTGCTGGACAAAGTTTATTTGTGTGATCTGGTTGCATTTTTGAAAAAAAAAATTGAGAGTTTAATCCTACTTTAGAAATGACAGGTTCATTTAGTCCAGAAACTACACATTTTACCATAATTTGTTTGACTGTTGTTAAGTAATGTTAAGTAAAATCCAAAATAGAACTTTTAGTCTACAATGTTACAGAAGTTTGTCTGTATTTTAGGAACCTTGTGAAACATAAATAACTAAAATGTCCATAAGAGGAAATACTACCATGTTGTAAGCTTTAGCAATACATGCTCTGAACATGTGTTTGAACTTTGAAACAAACTTTTATTTTAGAAACAAAATTGAGTTTTCCTCTCTACGATGGAGAATATACTGTAAGTCTTTTATGAGTCCATAGTTCTTATTCTATCTATAGGTCTGATATCACCTTGCAGATTCCTCATGGTCCGAAATAACTTCTGCCGTATCTTTTAGTGTCCACAATTCATGCCTCTGTATAACCATAGAAAGGGAGATCCAACTCAACTGACAACACGGATAGCATCCAATTTTACCCTGACTTATGTGGCAACTATACTGATCAATGCCCTAAGGCTAGGTTCACACCTAGGTGGCACTGTTTTTGCACGCTAACAGTATGCGATTGTATGCGCGTTGTGCACATTTGTATGCACGTTTTAACACATGTACATTAAGACATGCGTTTTGATTGGTAGCTCATAAACCATTGTGAGCTATGGAAGAACGCTCATATAAATGTGCAAAAACGCTCACGAACATGTACAACATGCTTCTGTTGCGCGTTTTTGGGCATTTCCAATGAAGTCTATGGGGCTTTTAACTGCCCAAAGAAGCTTCTGTACCTTTTCGGGCGTTTTTCTGCTCAGGTGAGAACCAAGGCCATTGAAAATCATGGGATTTCTTGTGTTGGGCAGTTAAAAGCGCTTTTCGAACTGCTCAAAATCTTTTTGGTGGGCTCTGCAAGGTCTCAGGTGGGCTGGTCAAACCCTCTTATCTGTCAGCCCCGATCCACTATCCGCCTCCTCCATGGTCGCTGCTGGGCCCCACCTTCTCCATCGCCGAACCCTGCTTCCGTCATCGCCGGACCCCACCTCCCCCTTGCTGCCGACGCCGGGCCCAGCCTCCTCCTCCGCAGCTGATGGCTGTCACTGACTCAGCAGTGGCTGAGAGGAGGAACGAGCAGCTGCATAGATAACTGACAGGTTGTCAGTGATCTGAACAGCGGCATGTTCCTCCTCACAGCCACCAGTGACAGCCAGCAGCCTGAGATGCCATAGTGACCCAGGCAGCCCGCACGGCATCAGGGGGATATCCTGGCTGGGCCCCCCTGTTCCCCGGGCCCCATAGCGGCCGCCTGGGCCGCTAAGGCGATTGTTCCGCTACTGAGCATACAACATTGTTATACAGGGACTGCAATAGGCTGGTACCATATTGAATTCAGATACTTACACTGCTTGCGTTAAAAAAAAAAGGAGTCATACATAATGTATAGAGCCTTGGTTCTCAACTGGTGGGTCGTGACCCAAAAGTGGGTCGCGACCCCTTGTTCAGTGGGTCGCCATATGCCTTCCACTTTTCTAGGTGAGAGGCTACTCAGCCTCCCGCTACCCTCCCCCTAGCCCAGCACTGTCCGTTCTTACACCAAGCAGTTATTCAAAATATGCTGCCCGGCTCCAAGTGTCGACTTGAGGTGTGGTGGGCTAGGGGTATGGCCACGAGGGAGCTCCATCCATATGTACATTGCTTATACTGTAGCTCCTTTGCATGTCCTATAGAGGTGCCTGGACTGGAGTGACATCACATTCTGGCTCCCAGCTACTCTAGGGGCACACATGGGAGCTGTGCACGCAATGTACATATGAATGGAGCTCCAGCACAGCAGCTCACACTGCCGTGCGTTCCATTGCAATACGACTTGGGTCTCAACTTAATGACCGAGGACAAATGTGGGTCCTGAGGTTACACAGGTTGAGAACCACTGGTATAGAGGGAATTGAATTCCTCATTGGCATTGCACGCAATTTGTAACCTGGGCATGTTGGGTATCGTTTTACTCGTTGTAACCTCCTCTTTTATATTTCATTAAAAAATTGGTATTTCGTTGTGTTTTGGGGCATTGAATTAAATTTTTCACTAAATATTGGGGTTTAATAAGGAGTTGCGCTAATATTGCGCAACATAAACATTTTCAACTACCACCATTTTATTCTATAGGGTCTTGGCATTCAGAAAATATATAATGTTGAGGGGTTTTAAGTAATTTTCAGGCCTAAAATGTGGAATATAACATGGGTACAAAAAAATGAAAAAAAGGCCTCAGTCATGAAGGGGTTAATTGTCCTTGTCAGAAACAAAATATTAACTGCTGGTAGCTTCCTTACTGCTTGGTATCTGTTTGTTATGGAAGTTGGTCATAGTTGGTCACAGTAAGTGCTTTGTTTTAGTGGTGTAGAAATTCATTTTGTAAACACAAAAGTAGTTATTTATGAATACAGGAATGTACAGAGGCAGCACAAATGTCCTTTGTTCCTCTTTTAACTCATGAACCTGTTATGTGTTTATACTTGTAACATGTGCCAGCCAATAGTTTTGGTAGAAAACTTTATTAATGCTTTTGGACTTAGTTTATATATGAAAAATGCCAACATTACAGACATATGTGAATTAATCATTTCAGAGCCTTGGACAGCTGCCAAGGCACGTAAATATAATGTATCAAGTGGTCGGATTTCATCGGAATGGAACTGGCTACATCTACCCACTTTAGCCATGTATCTGCCACCCCATGTCTCCCAGAACCAACCAGAATTTTCACATCAAAGGTACCCCCTCTCACACTAGGAGCCCCTTTCATATCAGAAGCCCCCCTTCACATCAGAGTCTCCCTCTTTAACATCAGGAGCCTTCCTTCACATCAGGAACCTACTTCACACCAGAGGCATGATGATCTGCAAAAATGTTGAGGCACCCCTTAGGAAGCCATAAGGCACCCAGGGTGTTATAGCATCCTGGATGAGAAAGGCTGCGTTAGATAGTACATTATTATATAGACATTCATATTATATATTTCTTTCTGCTGCTCTCTGCATAAATGTTACAAAGTCAGACAGTGCTGGGCCCCATGGCCAATGTATGTTCTGCTATGTCTTCAGTTTTAAACTTGGATACAAAGTGAGTCGATCAGATATATATAATATTTTGTTAAAACATTTTTCAAATCACATTAGAATTCTGTATTTCTTTGTCCCATTTCCGATATACTGCATATGGCAAACACAAGCAAACATACACACAGGACACTCACAGAGGAATGAACTGTCTTTCACTGATGATACACAATTTACTAGTAAGAAAAAGACAACTGAAACAATACAGTCAGTCAGAGGACAGGAAGACCAGTAAAAGTAATGAGAGAATGCTTTGCAGACCAGGTGCACACAACAGCTGATCTGCTTTATTTACATAGACTATACTGTATCATACCTCCCTATAACACACAAAACAGTATTCAATACAAAATCAGTGCATGTAGTGTATATATGTATAAATGAGTGCACAAGTACAAATTAATTACAAAAATATAATTATTTCGTTTTACAACCCATCACAATTAAAACTTGAGAGGTGTCAGTTGCTACTGCATATCTCATCTTTTTTGTACTATTTATTTTACATTACTTTACGTTATATTATAGAATGTGCATTAAGTACAGGGGGCGAAAGAGATAAGTGCACTGTCGCTGCAGGCTTGTTTTTGAGGATCATTCTCCAGGGTAGTCATCCTTATCTTTCCATCACTACTAAGAGAGTTACTGACACAGACAGAGAATCATAAAAAATTTGATTTTAAGCCAATATAGTTCTAATTCATAAGAGCATCAACACATAGTAACCAGTGTTGCCTCTGCGAAAGTCTGAACAGGTTGAGATGGATTTTGATTTGCTGTGGTAGGACGCTGTCATCAAGTGAACTTTTAGAAAAAATCAGCTAAATGTATCCCAGAGGCATCAAAACAAAAGGTGAGCAAAGTTTTAGGCTGGATTCATACCATAGGCGCGTTTTTGCTGCTCGATTTTCTGCGCGTTTTTTAGCACGTTTTTTCGTTCAGTGAAACGCGCGTTCGACGCTCGTTTTTATACCTCCCTGGCGGTATGATTTTTTTTTCCTTTATTTTCTCTATCTTTATTTTCGTTTTTTTTTTTTTTTTTTAACTTCCAAACTTCCCGCCGGTTCCGCCCCTGTTGGACGCGGCCACTCGCAAGGGACGGAACCCCGAAGTCGGCAGCGGCCGGAGGACACAACGGGGAACGCGGACAAGGTAAGTCCTACGCTATATTCCCGAGTGTGGCTCGGGGTTACCGCTTTGTTAACCCCAGGCCACACTCGGGAATACCAGTGGATACGCACGGAAAAACGCCCCAAAGATGCTCCTGTACTTGTTTGGGTGTAGGACGTTTTTCAGCGCGTTTCCACGGGCTGAAATACGCCCAGGTGGGAACCATGCTCATAGGAATTCATGGGATTTCACTGTTTGAGCGTTTTACAGCGATTCGATCAGCGCTGTAAAACGCCCAGGTGTGAACCCGGCCTTACAGGATATAGCCTTTGACAGTATATGGCTTTGTAGTTTTCAGTGGAGTACAAGTGTGATGACCTCACTGCACTTGTAGTCCATTCATTCTTCCCCTCGTCCATGTTGCTGCATATCCATACCAAGGTACGGACATGCACAAGAAGAAGGGTCTGCAGGAACCAGGGTATTGTACCCGTTTTCCACTGATCACGGTTGCAATGTTTTTCTAGCTCCAGTGCAAAAAAATTAAGATGGAATTTGCCTTTAATATACACATGAAAAACAATATGTGGACAATTTTACTTGCAAAGGATGGTGTATTTTTCTCCATCCACCCCTACCAAACAGTATTGCTAGGTTTGTCACCTTAATTTTCTCTGCTGCAGTTAAGCAACAAAGCCTGGTCACTGCCTATCCCTTAATATGTGATTGATAGCAGCAATAATAAGTGATTCCTCTGCTTGGGGTATTAGGCAATTGGTAATTGCAAGAGAGGAAAGTTGGGTGGTTAAGCCAACATATGTATGTAAGAATTAAATATATACTGTGGGATGTTGTAAGTTGTGGAGATGAAGAGAAGTTAAACTTGTATGTAGTTGATATATGCGTATGTTGATGCTTTGTCATCTTTCTTTTTTAATTTATGTATATTTTGTATAAACAATAAAAAGATATTATTAAAAAAAAGTGGTAGCTCTGCTCTTTGCTTTTTCCTCCTGTCAGAATGTTCCTTGCCAAATCATGGGCATCACAATACAACTGATTAGCCTCTAGTTCTGTCCTTCCTTTTCTTTCTGCTGCTCTACAGCAGGATTACAGTAGTAGGGCTGCAACCAACTAATCGATCAATCGATAATAATCGATAATGATAATAATTGTCATTAGTTAGCAGGAGGGCACAGCAAGCAGTGGGCAGGTGTAATTGCCAGCCTGCTATTGGCTATTGCAATTTAAATTGGCCAATAGCAGGCTGGCTATTTTACCCATCCACTACCTGCTGTATTTACATTCAGCTGCTGTCTGCAGAAAAGCTATTCAAGCGCTATGTGCTCACAATAGAATTAAAAAAATAAAAATTTAAAAGGTGGGAAAAAAGTCCTTTTCAGTTTCGACCTGACAAATTCTGGTGCGGGAGGTGCGTTGCAATGCCATTCATTTCAATGGCACCCCAAACGTGCCTCCCACCCACAGTGTGATCGGCCACACTGGAACGCACGGTAACGCAATGCCGTGCTTTCCAGTGCAGTGCGATTCCAAAAAATTGTGCATGCAGTTTTATTCTGAAGTAAACTTTGTAACACTGAATTTGTGTATTATATTTTGAATTAAGGAAGGTATTTATTTCTTTTTTTATCCGATTATTTGAAAAAATGATTGGCCAACTAATCGATTATGAAAATAATCATTAGCTGCAGCCCTATACAGGAGACTAATGTCAAGACAAAATCATATACATTGGGTAGCTTCATTTGAATATTAATTTCTGAATTTTTAAATGAACGTATAACTGCATTCATTTTTTTTTCATATCTGCCTAGAGTTCAGCTGAAGAATTAGCACTTAGTCTGCAAACATTTTGCATCTGATTCTATAGAAATTCAGTTATCTGTGTAAGAGGAACATAGAATGATTTCCTAACATGATAAATATCAACATTCAAACGGAAAAATGTTTCTCAGCAGACAGTTGACAAAGAGAGACGTTATCAGTGTAAAAGATTGCAGTGATGGACAGTATGATTGCTGTGATATCTTCAGAAAGTCTTCTACATCACATAACACATACAAATGGGGCGAGAAATGATTTCCAGGAAAATGATTCCATTTTAGGATAGCAATAGTTTGTTTGTCTTCATAGTTTTTGTGATCACCTACATTTCATCGCAGCTTCCCCAGATTGACAACTGTGCACACAGAAACCATAACCACCTACACTTTTTGCTGCCTGGGCAGAGGAGGGGTGTTGCCTCTGCATCATCCCCCCGCCCAGCTGGGTGGGATGCTGACTACAGAGATTTTATTGCTTTAAATAAAGTCTACATGTGTATGTAGGAGTAAAGCTAAATTGCAGGAAAATGGCTACATACACAGATGAAGTACAAATGAGACCTTTTTACCTGCCAAAGTATTTGTAGCTCTGTCCATCCAGTCATGAGATTTACACAGCTTGGGCACATAGCGCATCCCTCCCCAGCAAGAGAAGGGGTCATTCACTGCTGCAGTTTCACATTCACTTAGAGGTCTTGTCCCTCCCTTAGCCTGTGACTACAGTAGATATAGGAATTGAAGTGTCACACCAGATTAAAGGGTCTAGACTAACATCTGAGGTCCTTGAAAGCTAACATGTGAACCCAGTTGGGCAGTACCCTCCAAGGCTTACATTGGACGGTAACTTGGTTGCATTTGCATTATAGCTGATAGGACCTGCATTATAGCTGTACCCCAAGGACTGACGTTGTATTCCTCCACCAATGTGATACCTGTTGTCATACACCATGTGTTATGTTGTATATGTATGACCTGGTTGTTTCAGGCATCAGTTGCTATTGTACCATGTCTGTGACTACTTGTACTGTAAACCTTAATAAACATCTATTTGAGAGAAAAGAGTCTAGACTTTATTCTAATAGAGTCTGGGGACTTTCAAATAGAGGAGCCAACGTGTTTCTCATGAGAAAAATTGTGAGAGAATGTGGACTATAATCCCTGCAGTTAGAAAGTTGTATTGAGTTGTGACGGGCGTACTGTAGTTGTGTTGGGTGTTTTTGCACATTTTTGCATTTAAAAACACACGTTTCTGCCTGCATGGAGATAACCATTGGAACCGACACTGTGCAACATCCATCTGAAGATAGCTCCTGCATATTTTTGTGCAACAGGCATTTTTGTACATGCGATACAACGCTAAGGTGTGAACAGTTGCCACTGACTCGTACTGAAATGTGTGTTTTGTGCGTTTTCATGTGGATAGATCCATGCGCAAAAACTCTCAGGTGTGAACTATACCTTAGACAAGAGCCAGTTACACTTCCAGCTTATCTTTCGCATGTGGGAGGAAACTTCACACAAGGAAGCACATGCAAACTCCATGTAGATAGTGTTCAGTCAAAACATGGACTCAATTCTAGGACCCCAGTGCTGCCAGGCAGAATCATTAACCACTGAGCCACTGTGTAATTACATTACCCTTCGTGACCTTGCCAACCAAGGATACAGTGGAGATCTTCTGGAGTGTAGCAGCTGCCTACCTGTCAGCCACATCACCCATATTCATATCACTTAACTAATGTTGTATGAGAAATGCCAAGAGAATAACCACAATGGTTTAGCGCTTTCTTTCCATATTTCTAAATATCAGTCTGCTGGACATTGAAAATAGAAGCAACACACTGCTTTCTATCAGGTGAGCATTGCAGCACATCTGATTGGCTCTTTGTGCTGCTTCATCCTCCCCCCTCTCTGAGTTCGCCTGTAGAGACTGTATAGAACAATGTCACAAGTGACACTTTTTATTAAGTTCCACGAGCACAGCTTAGTGCTAGGCGGTTGTACCGTGTCACATCCTGCTGTGCGGAAAAAAAGTACTGTGCGTGCAGTACTTTTTTTCAGCGCACACCATCCCCTCCATGGTGGTGTGAACTGTTCCCATCTGTGACAAGACAAATTGCCTGGTCTTGGCAATTTGTCTTGCCAATGTGTTTGGTGTGACTGGGACCATACACTACAATATTTAAGTGTTTTAGGAATAAAAATCCACTTTAGAAATATGAACTCTGTGTTACATGGGTCAGAGACTTCCCATTCAAGGAAATTCAATATTTTTTTTACTATATCCTAATTTGTGTGCATTCAGAGGTAATGAAGAGGCAGATGGCAGCAGATCTATTGTTAGGCTATAAAGCAGCAAGTGACATTTCATTCAGATGTGGATCTATACATTGACAGCTGCCTAAAACAACAGAACCAGGAGGACTCAAATTCAGCAAATGTATTGCTCAGCTCAATGACAAAGAGTGTATTGTAGATCAGCGTTTTTCAAACTTTTTTTTTCAGTTCTGGCACCTTTTAAAAATATGCAAAATCTTACCCCCAGTCTAAAATTTTCTGTGGTTACCCCCAAAATCTATGCCAGACCCTTAATCTACACAGGGTTCTGGTATGAATTTCAAGGGGGGGCGACATGCAGTTCTCCACATTAGAACCACCCCTTCACATCGGGGTCCCCACTCCGCACTTTACATCAGGAGTCCCCCTTCACATCAGAGTTCCCCCTTTACATCAAAACCACCCCTTCACATCAGAACCCCCCTTCACATTAGAGTCCCCAGTCCACCCTTCACATCAGGAGTCCCCCTTTACATCAAAATCACCCCTTCACATCAGAACTCCCCCTTCACATCAGAACCCCCCATTCACATCAGAGTTCCTCCTTCACATCAGAACCTTCCTTCACATTAGAGTCCCCAGTCCACCCTTCACATCAGGAGTCCCCCTTTACATCAAAATCACCCCTTCACATCAGAACTCCCCCTTCACATCAGAACCCCCCATTCACATCAGAGTTCCTCCTTCACATCAGAACCTTCCTTCACATTAGAGTCCCCAGTCCACCCTTCACATCAGGAGTCCCCCTTTACATCAAAATCACCCCTTCACATCAGAACTCCCCCTTCACATCAGAACCCCCCATTCACATCAGAGTTCCTCCTTCACATCAGAACCTTCCTTCTAGAGTTACTCATTCACATCAGAACCCCCCCCATTCACATCAGAGCCCCCAGTCCCCCCTTCACATCAGAACCTCCCATTCATATCAGAGTTCCTCACACAGGGACACAGAAAACAAAAACAAAAAGGCAACAGGGGATTTGAAGCTGAACTTTGTGTACAAAGACTTCTATATAAATATACTTCTTAATGGGATATAAATCCACTTTGTGTGCACCAAATGCCTTTGGGAACCCTTGTAAATGTAGCAGTGACATCACCACTTTGCTGCACATAATCTGTGCAGAGAGCAGAGCTGTGGGAGGGACCAAGCAGGCTCCACCTACTACAAACAGCTACAGAAAAGTACAGAGGGGCGGATTGAAGACCAGTCACCTTGAACAAGGAGAGAGAGAAGCAGTGACCAGTCTTTATGACAGGAAGCTCCTGTACAGAAGCAAAGTTTCACACTGGATCACTGCACAGATCTGGGAAAAATACACAAAGTACAACAAGATTGAAGTAAGAATCTACATTCCTCTTGTATTTAGACAATTACCTCCCGATCTACAGTCTCATTGTCACAGGTCGGCTAGAACTATGAGGTGAGTGGAAATCACTCATCTCATAGTTCTCCTTTAACCGGGTATTCCTCTTAAAGTATTCTCTAATCTCTCTACAACTGAATGCAAAATACTTTAACATAACAAAGCCATTTTAGAGTACAATTGATAACCATCGAACACCAAGGAAAAATTCTAGGGGCAGATCTTAGAGCTAGGGATGACCATGGAACAGTTGTCAAATCTAGTATAAGCATAGACTTTGGTGTCACTCTGTCATTGTCACACAGAGCAGGGTTGTGTGAATGTGACAGAGCACAAAGATTCCCCAAACCCTCCCATCAGCTCCAAATAAGGAGCACAGTCCAAATCTCAGAGAGTTCAGATGGGGGAGAGCAGGTGAAGAGGAGGGGGATTCCACTTCACATCATTCAGTCATTTATCACAGAGACACTATGTCACACTGAAGGAGAGACGCCTGTGATGAGCTGCACTGGTGAGTGACTTTACTTCTTTCCTTGACGTTTATGTTTAGAGGAAATGCTTCAATCACCTGCAATTTCCACATTCTGCTACAAAATAATAATAACATTTTTAGTGGACCTGTCAAGGACCTCAGCTGGCCATAATCGGGCAGTTAGCTAAACAGTATCATAGTCATATGGGTCACCTCTCACCTGAACCCATCCAATTTTTTACTTCTGACTCAGGTACATTTTTGGTGTACGTGAGAGATTGTGGTGAAAATGTAGTTTGGCTTTCTTTAGAGAAAAAGAAAATGAATATTTGATTACAAAAATGTACCAGAATTCTTTGACGTTCTCCTAACAAAGCTAATGATTTGCTAGCAAATGCTTGATTTCTGTTGCTCATTCTCCTGCACCCCAGGAATTTAATACTATTCCTTTTTAAACTAGTTGTAGTCTTGGTGAATACTGAGGGGCAAATGGTCTGTTTTTACAGCCAGTAGGCATCAGAGGACAGGTATGATTTCACTGCTGAATAAATCTTTATCACAAAATATATTTTTTTCAAAAACATTTATGCTTGGATTGTTTATGTGTTTATGTTGATGCGTGAGGAGGAGGGACAGCACCTCCATTTTTGGTTTATACAGGGAGAATAGAATAGTGATCAGCTAGGGAATTTCAACTGGACCAATAGTTTCTCCTTTGGGGTTAATCTGTCACCCTAAGACCCAGGAGGTTCAAATGCCCATTGATGTCTAATTATTCCCACCAGCTATCATTCCCAGCCAGATGAGGCAGAATTAAACCTATAGGCACCTTGCCCCTCTCTCTGGCTTTCTCAAAAAAAAAGCAAAGTATAGTCATCCATAGCCACCAGTCAACAATCATCTTCCATTGTTTCAAAGGCTGTAAACTCATAAAAGATTAAATCTTATTGGTTACTATGAGCTATGGCAAAATATGCATCATCACTGCTCTTGGCACTGCATTACAAGAGCAACTTATTACATTTTATAAGGTTAAGTGGCACTACAGTACAAGAGCAGCTTATTACATTATACAAGGCTAAGTGCAGTACTTCACAGCACCTCAATTAGAGGGTTTTTATCTTGTATTCCATTAGACCAATTTTTTGTTATTTTTTTATTTAATGGTTATTGCATTGTACTGCATATGCATTTTCAAAGTGTCTAATATGGTAATTAGCACAAGCCTTTATAACATGCCTGCTATGGTTTGTTTTGTAAAGGGTTTATTACATACTAAAATGTAAACCATACCTTGATTTTCTTTATTTAAGCAAAAATAACCCTTAGATCTGTCAAAGGTGGCCCTATGCAACACATAGCATTGGTTGAGAAATGTTGGGCTATTAGTGGCCATACATGGACAGGTGTCTCCCCAAAAACACCAGGCTTTTCCTCAAAAAAGTTGCTCTCTCCCCTTTCCCGGGAAATCCTGCAACCTTCTTCTTGATACATGTGATTGGTGTTGGGGTCACACACAATAAAGTGTTTCTCCCTTTTCTTCAGGAACAACAGACTCAGTAATTTTCTATAAATCCAAAAGTTACTTTATAATACAATTACATGGTTCAGTTGTCATAAGTAATGCTCAAATGGATCCCATTGTTTGTCTTTATATGGCACGCTTGCAATCTGAGTTATTGGATAAGTCAATGACTATGGTCAATATAAGAAAAAGGTTCTGCACTTTATTTTACTGTATATTGTTAGTGGTTACCCAGGAATGAGCAGTTGCTGATTACAGTGAGATCTCTCACCAGGGGGTCATTTACATTTGTGAGATGCTAGTTAGAATGGGGACTGCTGAGAAGAGACTACAGTCAGGGTGAACTGTCTGAACACAGCTGTTGTGACATGTAGAGAAGTGTGCTGAGTTAGTAAAAGACAAAAATATTCATCATTATCTTAAAGTGACACCAAAGTCAGGAGTTAAAGGAGAACTATGACATGAGTGATTTCCACTCACGTCATAGTTCTAAGCCGACCTGTGACAATGAGACTGTCACAGGTCGGCTCAGTAGATCGGGAGGTGAGGGAAAACATACCGGGTCCCCTCACCTATCGATCCTGTCACGGCTCTCTGCCGTGACAGGGGGAGGGGCTGGATTCCCCTCTCCCCGCTCCGATCTGCCAGCGCTGACTGGCGGAACGGACGGGGGAGGGGGCGGGTACAGCTGGCTCTGCCTCTAGATAGGCAGAGCCAGCTGTCACTCACACAGCTGGGCGGATCCCGTCATCTAAGTCGGGATCCGCTCCAGGTGCGGCGTCTCAGTATACCGCGAGCTGTAGCTCGCGGTATACGGAGCCTAGGGTGACGGGAGGACGTTAGTTTGTGTCCTCCTGTTACCCCAAGGAGAACTATGGGGAAAAACACTGACCCCATAGTTCTCCTTTAAATCTAAAATTGCATTCAAGTACCCTAACTATTAAAAAAAACGTATCTTATTTATGTATCACTTGGTTGTAGATCCTCAAATCATCTCTGAATTGGTGTTGACACTGTCCTTCCTTTTGGGGGGTGGCTACTTTTCTACCCCGCGGTCCCTGTGTGTGTAAAGTATCAACCACTCCAAGCTCACTCCTGTGATAGGCTACAATCTCAATAAAAACTGAGTAAACTAGATGGAAAATTATAGTCTGTCACAGGAGCGAGCTTGGAGCGGTGGTTACTTCACAGTACACACAGGGACCATGGAGAACAAAAGTAGCCACCCTCCAGAAGGAAGGACAGTATCAGCACCAATTCAGAGATGATTGGAGGATCTACAGCCGAGTGATAAACAAATAAGATACATACTTATTAATAGTTAAGGTACTTGAATGTATTTATAAGATTAAACTCCAGAGTTTAGTGTCACTTCAATTCTGTAATCTATACAGACACCCATAATAGGGTTAGTAATTTTCCAAATCAAGTTGCTGATAATCAACACACAACACAAGAAAACCCTTTCTTCCAGATCAACATATACTTTTATCTTCTTGATTAGGATGGAAGATGTTATTGCCTGCCAATTGCATCTATTTGCCGGTCATCATGTAGGGTTGCCATTCATCCAGAAATTTACAGACACTGTGTAAAAAAATTTGTCCATATAATATGTACAAATGTGGCTCTTTTCTCTGTTTTAGGAATCAGCCAAATAAAATATTTGACTAATCTACTACTTTTAAGATTTAAATTTGATTTGGTGACAGCATTCATAAATACAGGTATATGTTCTCTAAAATGTGACACCATGATGCTTGATAATTGCTTTTTTGTTAGTTATTTGTTTCAATATAACATCATATTTACAACAATCAATAAAACACGACAACAAAAAGTAGACAATGCTTCTATTTTGGCCAAGTAACAGCTATTAAAGTAGTATTAAACGCTCAACGCATTTTAGGGGCCATTTAGATAATTAGCAATGCAACGCACCTGCGCACTGTAACACCTAACAGGTGCATTGCATGGTACCGTTGCGTTAATCTCATGGAACCGTGTGATTAATGCTTGGTACTGCACAATGAACCTACTGCACTGTAACACACGTTAGGTGAATTGCACAGTACAATGAGTTAATTATGCTTGAACAGTGAGATTAATGCAGGCCCCTAAACAGGATATCAGGGCCAGTGCTCAAGGGGCCAGCTGATTTGGAAGTAAACTGAAACGTTTAAACATTAGGGAGCGTATACATTGTAAGTGATTTCAACAGCATTTAAAATAGCTTGAAAACCTTTTGAACCTTAATATCACTTTAAGGTGATTTATCATTAAAAACTTTGAACTGACATTTTTCAGATAGCTGAAGAAAAAAAAACCATATATTTTGGGTCGTCAGCTTAAACTTCACTCATACTGTTAATAAACTCATAATAGAGGTCTGCACATTGATCCAGTTTTGTTTTATTTTTTTTTGCATTCAGATATATTAAACGTTCCTTAAAAATGCTACTATAGCCTAGTCTGCTGCCACCGTGCTCTTTCTTACTCTATGTAAGAATGTACTTTTCTATATTTCATGTACATTTACATCTTGCATGGAAAAGAACATGACAGTGTTTTACAAGAAAAACCTCAAATCTGGTTAGCCCTCTACATTTTGTAAGGCAAGTCAATTATGTGAAACTTGGACTCAGCATGTGGAAATCATACCCCGTCTGCAGGAAAGCGTCACATGTCCTTTTCTTGTAAATATATTCTGTAAATATAACTGTGACTACAACACATAGCAGAGGACATGGGGACAGGGGGACAGGGGTCACCAAAAGAATAATAGCTCTTCTATTGCAGAAAACATCTCATTTTATTTGAGCCTGTCAAAATTGCTTTAAAATTATGCCTGGTGACCCTGCCATGAAGAACCTTGTTCAGGCACTTCCTATTTATAGGATGACTCTATACCTCTGTCCAAATTGCACTGGCATTGTCACCGTGTCACATGCACTTCTGCTGGAAACACTCAATGGGCAAAGTGGGGTTACCATCAGGTTTGAGCAATCATTGATATCTATATAAAAACACAAAATAAACACATCCATTGCCCTTTTAAAAATGTATGAATTATTATTTATTCATCACAGATATATTTACTTATAAATAACAAACATTAAAAAAAGTTGCACTCATACTTTTGCATTGGACAGATCGAATAGTACATACAACTAAGAAACAAAACCCTATGCAAGTGTATCATGTACAATCACATTAATTGCACTGTGGTATCAGCACCGCAAGGATATCCATCAGGTTGAGATTGCTGCAGCTTGAGCACAGTAATCTGCATTTATATTTGATGTATTGCTGTAATAAGCTTGACTTAGAAACTGCAACATATTGCTGAAATGTTGCAAATGGTGACAGTTCACTTTCTGGCATAGTCATAGCACCTGCACATGAAGAATCAAGCAGAAGCATGATAAATAGGTGACCGCCAGCCTGCTTACATTTCCTGCACCAGAATTCGGGTGCTTATATAATAATAAATTCCCCCCCAATGGTGTTGTGACTCTGTGAAAGGGCAGTAATCAACATCAACTAATCTACCTTCATCTTTTACAGCCTGATATATAAAAAGTTGCTGTGGGCTACTGTACTCTGTGCATCCCAGTTGCACTCTGCACTGTCCAATCCAGTAAACCTGATACTTTTATATATTTTCAACACAGATTTTTTGTAGATTATTCACCCAACGTGTTAAAATGAGACCACCATAAGGGTAAACAACAAACTGACTAGGAATTCACTTTAGGGCACAGGTTGCTTCCGGCCCACCAGTTGAACCTCTGCACTGTGTTTGCTCAGTGCTAGTTGTTAATTCGGAGGACCACACTCTTTGTGACTCCTGTCTTTACATGTTCTTGTAAAAAATGCAGCTGTTGTAGCTGTGAAAGAGACTTTTCCCATAGCAGGTCATGCGTCTGTGGGTGGACATTGGTCCGTTTGCTCACCCTAAGGAGCTTTTCTTTTATGTAGAACAAACTAAAAGCTGTGACACTGTGCTTTTATTACAAAAGTATACAGCTATTTACCTACCACCATACAAGTCAGCTTATGTTTGTACTATGTTTGCATTGATATTGGCCTAATGGTTTGCCACAAACAAACCTGACTGGAATGATGGTGCCGATCACTCATGTTTGGCTACAGCCAGACCTCCATGCTATTTAAGATTTAGGTGAAATTTGGCTGGCTTTTGTTAATTGTGAGATCAGTCCCACATAATAGAATCCTGCTTTTTCCAGTACTTGGTGGTTATTATCTGAAGGTAAACTTTTAAAAATACAGCTTAAAGTGACATTAAACTCAGGAATTAAATCTTAAAAATACATTCATGTACCTTTAGTAATTATTAACAATAATGCAACTTATTTGTGTATAACTCAGCTGTAGATCCTCAAATAATCTCTCAATTGGTACTGACACTGTCCTTCCTTCTGGAGGGTGGCTACTTTTATTCCCCATGGTCCCTGTGTGTGTTGTAAAGTAGCCACTGCTTCAAGCTTGCTCCTGTGATGGACTACAATCTCAACACAAATTAGGAAACTGAACGTGAGATTGTAGTTCATCTCTGGAGCGATCTTGGAGCGGTGACTACTTTACAACACTCACAGGGACCATGGGGAAGAAAAGTAGCCACCCTCCAGAAGGAAGGACTGTGTCAGCACCAATTCAGAGATGATTTGACGATCTTCAGCTGAGTGATACACAAACAAGATACATTTTTGTTAATAGTTAAGGTTCTTGAGTGCATTTTAAAGATTTAACTCCTGAGTTTAGTGTCACTATAATATATATATACATTTTTTGAAGAAATCGTAGTTAGATGTTGAGTGGCATGAATAGGATTATTATACTGTAGATCAGTGCTGGACAAATCCCAGGAGCCAGGAAGCCAATGCTCCTTAAAAATTATAACTGGCTCCTAACTTTTGAGGTTTTCTCTAGTTGTCAGTAGAGCTGGCTCCTAAAAAATCCTGCTTGCTCCTGTATTGAACAGACTGGCCCCTGAATACCATATTATTTGTTCACCCTTGCTGTAGATGGGTAGAAAGTGAATGGTCTGTTTCAGTGCAACAAACATCACTGCACCAAAAATTGCAAATAAACACATGTACAGATAAGTGTAAATGGGCCCATATTGAATTGAAAAATACAACTGACTGATAAATGAGCAAATAACAGACAAGAATAACAAATATTGCTTTCATTAGGGTACATTTGCAATACTATTGTTGGTGTTGCATTCAACATCCTTTGTGAACAGATGCCTTTGTATAGACATACCCAGTATTATTCAGGCTATGGAAAATAGGTGAGGGATTATGATGGCATTGTGCAAAAGCTTACCAATGGCCAAGAAGAAGAAAGTACTCATTAGTAGGTCCATCAACGGTGCATATTAACAGGACAGATTGGGGTTTATATATAAGTCTAACCAGAATATGGACCTGGTCAGAGAAACTTTGCACTATTAGTTTTATGTCATTAGTACTTTTACTTCTCACACCAGAATGGACCATATACAGTTTTTTTTGTCCAGGTATTATTTAGGAAAAGCTTAATTAGCATAGACAATGTCTCCTGAGAGCAATCAATAGCTCAGTATTTTTGGACTTGGTGCAGTCACAGCAGGGTAATGTACCATGGCTGGATGTACAGCTGTGCATGAGTTGTGCTGTCCCGTAGGAAAGATCACCTTTTGTATTTAGTCAGTACATCTGTGTCATTCCTAAAAAATCAATAAACACATTTTCTTTTCTAAACTCATTATACTCACACAGTTTACTGTTTTCAATACATACTTTGGTCAGGTTGTGTACAATGCTTCACCACTTCTTTATTTCTGGAAGACGTTTTGTAATATGATGTAAACAATTCGTAGTATGTGTCTGCAGTGTGATTCTGCTTCCCAAGCTAGTCCCACCTAGATCAATACAAAAATTACATATTTTCTGTTGGTTTTGGAAATAATTTTTGTTGCTATAACCCCACATTTGTATTTTTGTAATTTGTAAATGTGATCTTTTCAATAACTCTTTTGGCATTTTTTCTGTACTCTATAAAAGATCAACATTTTTAAATATAACACACACTAAACCCCATTGAATGTAGGAAAAAAAATCTTCCAAACTAGTCAATAACTTTTCTCTTGATTGCACCTCAAGAACTCCGCTCCTCCAGCCGCACATGCTCATCTTCCCTTTGCACTCCCACAGCTCTATTCTGGGGGGAAAAAACCTGGTACCCCTGGGTGTGGGGATTATGTGACTCATTCTCCTTCCTCTCATGTGACAACACTGATTCCTAATGATTGGCTGCATAAGCATCCCCCATTGTTACCTAGGGGCTAGGAGAGAGTCCTCAGCCCTGTATAAGTAGGGAAGGGAAGTATAAACAGCATGGAGTTTAAATGAACCTGTCTCTTTACCATTCTTATATAGCTCTGATGGTTCTAAGGTTGTTTACACTTAGGAAGGGAAACAAAACTTAACTGCATACATCAAAGTAAAAGGAGATATTTAGTAGTAATGTTGGAGGGCTACAGAATAATGTTCCAGATGGTTTTTTTTTTCCAAAATATTTTATTTAGGTTTAAACAAGGTCACCATGTGACCGTAAGAATACAGTACATTACACGTATTTGTTCTCTTTTTTTTTTTTTTTGTGCTTCTCATGGTTCGTTCATCAATCATCCAGAAGTATAACATGCAGTATAACATGACATTGTGCACAATAACTTGCTCATATATATGGAGATATAGTTCCAGATGGTTTTAAAGACATTATCACTTTGACCATTCAAGGTCAAGGTTACAACATCTTCTGACAGCCTTCCTCCCTAGCATTCTATATTCATGCTTCCATGCAGCCTCCCAACTCCCCTCAAAACAGAGTGGGATTTCAGGATATGGTGGAGTATGTGACCTTCCTTGTGTAACAGTGATTGTCCCTGAGCAGCCTGAACACTGTCTCGTGGAGGGTCAGTGACATCACTCACATGAGTAAGCTCCACTAATCGACACTGGAGCTTACCCAGGGTGGGCTCGTGCAGCAAGGAGGTGGCAAAGGAGTGCAGATAGGTAAGCATAACTTGTTGAGCAGATGGGCTATAAAGAGACACTGCCACTGTGGCCCAAATGGCCAAAGGTGTCTCTTTAAGTTATCCAAGGTAAAATATTTAGCGTTTTTCTTTTATTGCTATACCCTTCACCTTTTTTTTTTAACTGTTGTAATGTTCGTTTGCAGGTTAATAATGGATGTTCTTAAGGATTTACCAACTCATTTAGCCTCAACAACATGGACCCTGCAGACTGAAGAAACAACTATGGAGACAAATATGTCTACTGCACCCCCTTTCAATGGATGCCATATCCAAGATGGAGTACTATCCTTGATGCTACCTGTGGTGTATTCATTTGTTTGTGGTCTAAGCTTCATGAGCAACATACTGGCTCTCTTCGTCTTCTGGACAAATTGCCAAAAATGTACATCAATGGTAATATACATGAGGAACCTTGCCATAGCTGACCTCCTCCTTGCCCTCTGCTTGCCCTTTCGCATTGCCTATCAGAACAATAATGGGCCTTTGCTACTGTGCCAAATCATAGGTGCCTTTTTCTACTTGAACATGTATGCCAGTATTATGTTCCTGAGTCTTATCAGTATGGATCGTTACTTAAAAATAATCCGTCCTTTGCAACAATACAAAATCCACAGTGTGTCTTGGAGCAGTCGAGCCGCTCATGTTGTCTGGGTGATCAATGTGGTATGCATAGCACCGTTCCTGTTTGAAAACAAAACTGATGAACCTTGCAGTCAAAAGTGCTTCCACTTCAAGAAGAAAGGGACTGTGTCAGCTGCAATCAACTTATCGGCCGTAATTGCTTTCTTTGTTCTTCTGTTTCTTTTTGTCTATTTTTATGCAAAAATCTCAGCAAAGCTCCACCAAGCTTCCTTGGGCAGGAACCAGCCACAGACTAAAAGGAACAGCAACCGGGCCATGAAAAAGTCTTTTATTGTCTTAATTATATTTATTGTGTGTTTTGTTCCTTATCACTTGGTACGTGTGCCCTATATCCTGGCCCAGATTGATACTATTCCCAGCTTGGCCTGGAAACAGACATTGCATATCACAAATGAATTGGTGTTGTGTTTGTCCACACTCAACAGCTGCCTGGATCCTGTGATTTATTTCTTCTTGTCGGACAGCTTCAAAAGGGCTGTAATTTGCACCATTCAGGGAAAGCTTAAACTCATTATGAACAATCAGGACAGATCATCCTACTGCAACAGATCTGTTACTGATATGTAAGGCCGGGCTTTGCTTCTGTGTTTACAGTCTCCCCTTACTGAAGCACCTGTTTCTGCTGCGGTGCATGGTGGCATACAGGGCATCAGTGTTCTTTACAGAATGAGAAGGAGTCAACCTTTCCAGTTGTCATAATACAGTATTTTACCCATACATGTTCAAGATAATTACATTTTCATTGCCTAATAGGAGTGCGTAACATGAACATTAAAAGTCCTGTTTGATTATGCCTATGACCCATCCTTGTTTGGGTAGAGGTTTTCCAAGGTGTACTGTAAAACTATTGTCCTACCATCTCTCCTTAATTCACTATTGCCAGCAGACCCCATATCGGGAGCTTTCTTTCCCCAAACCTTGGTCATGAGTGTATCTGGGTATTAATTGGAGCTAAAAATAAGAAAATGTACAGGAATAAAAATCCCAATTCAAGGTTCTCCCTTACCAATGACTACTGCCTCCTTCCACCTTGAAGGACCCCAGGTAGTATTTTTTGTTTTTTTATACTTCTTTTCCATGAAGTCTTCAAACTGGTCATGTAATCATTACAATATGAGTGCAGGGTTTCCTGGTAATACCCCCCTAAAAAGATGGGTCTGTGAAACTATACATAACCCAGTATGTCCTCATTTTTTCAGGTTGAATGATGCTGGACATCAGTCAACCTGGAAGATTAAGGACATCTGGTGGTCAAAAGGGATCCCTGTGGGGGGACAGCATTAGAGATGAGGTGAATATTGCTGCTTGTTTTTTTTTTTATAACTGCTGGGGGACATCAGAATATCCTGGACTTGGCCTTTGAACTTGTTTTTTTTTAGCCAATATCTTTGTAACTATAGACTAAAACAATGCCATGAAATGATGGCATGAGAGTCTGCAGAATTTCAGGAAATTGACCATTTGTTTCTTATTATATCCATTACCTGCAGCATAACTTATTTTATATAGAAGTATACGAACAGACCGCAGTATCCAGACCATTCCAATACTGCAGACTTTATTGAAATTCACAGCAAATCCAGTATATCAGTGAATAAAGTGTATAAAGCAACAAATGCCAGCACTGCACACCCCCAACCAACTACATCCTCTCACATGTTTCACACGCAGGCTTATTCATAGAGGTAACAAATACAGACCAGTATCTCACTTAAATGTGTTAAAAAAATGTGTTAAAAAAATGTGCGGGCTATTGTATATAGAGTCATGGGGATGTGTGGCAAAAGATTTGTTTATAATTATTAATTTGTGACAAGATTATCATCATTAATACTTTGTTTCAAAGGTTGTGCAGTGAATATGTTCCATTTACATAAGTACCAACACATCAACAAAACATGCATGAACTTTTTGTTTGGGTAGAATAAAATCAATTCATAACCTTTCCCCTCATGTGTGAAGTAGAAAAGCAGTATCCTGCATCAAAAAGACTCTACAAACTCTCCACGGTGTAACATAGGTTAGCTCATAAGCAACAGTGTAACTCCTATGTGACAGTGTATTTTGAATGTTGCATTGGCAGATATTACATTGATAGCATGATATTGGCTTATTTAATTTAGTAGCATAGAGCACAATAGTGTTGTGAAGTGTGCGTAATTAGGGCCCATGTAGACCTTGGCGTCCTAATGCATTGCGTTAATACACATGCATTAACGTGTGTTGCCTTAAGGCAGCCCAATCAAATGAATGACTTAAAAGTGAACTACGGGTTAAGTGTTTTTCCTCATAGTTCTCTTTAGGGTCACGGGAGGACATATACTAACCTCCTCCCATGACCCAAAGCTCAGTATATTGTGGGCTATTGCCCACGATATACTGAGAGCGCCGCAGCAGGGATGGATCCTGACAATAGATGAGGTGAATATTGCTGCTTGTTTTTTTTTTTATAACTGCTGGGGGACATCAGAATATCCTGGACTTGGCCTTTGAACTTGTTTTTTTTTAGCCAATATCTTTGTAACTATAGACTAAAACAATGCCATGAAATGATGGCATGAGAGTCTGCAGAATTTCAGGAAATTGACCATTTGTTTCTTATTATATCCATTACCTGCAGCATAACTTATTTTATATAGAAGTATACGAACAGACCGCAGTATCCAGACCATTCCAATACTGCAGACTTTATTGAAATTCACAGCAAATCCAGTATATCAGTGAATAAAGTGTATAAAGCAACAAATGCCAGCACTGCACACCCCCAACCAACTACATCCTCTCACATGTTTCACACGCAGGCTTATTCATAGAGGTAACAAATACAGACCAGTATCTCACTTAAATGTGTTAAAAAAATGTGTTAAAAAAATGTGCGGGCTATTGTATATAGAGTCATGGGGATGTGTGGCAAAAGATTTGTTTATAATTATTAATTTGTGACAAGATTATCATCATTAATACTTTGTTTCAAAGGTTGTGCAGTGAATATGTTCCATTTACATAAGTACCAACACATCAACAAAACATGCATGAACTTTTTGTTTGGGTAGAATAAAATCAATTCATAACCTTTCCCCTCATGTGTGAAGTAGAAAAGCAGTATCCTGCATCAAAAAGACTCTACAAACTCTCCACGGTGTAACATAGGTTAGCTCATAAGCAACAGTGTAACTCCTATGTGACAGTGTATTTTGAATGTTGCATTGGCAGATATTACATTGATAGCATGATATTGGCTTATTTAATTTAGTAGCATAGAGCACAATAGTGTTGTGAAGTGTGCGTAATTAGGGCCCATGTAGACCTTGGCGTCCTAATGCATTGCGTTAATACACATGCATTAACGTGTGTTGCCTTAAGGCAGCCCAATCAAATGAATGACTTAAAAGTGAACTACGGGTTAAGTGTTTTTCCTCATAGTTCTCTTTAGGGTCACGGGAGGACATATACTAACCTCCTCCCATGACCCAAAGCTCAGTATATTGTGGGCTATTGCCCACGATATACTGAGAGCGCCGCAGCAGGGATGGATCCTGACAATACTGTTGAGATCCACCCAGCTGCGTGAGTGACAGCTGGCTCTGCCTATCTAGAGGCAGAGCCAGCTGTGCCCGCCCTCTCCCCTATTCGTTCCTTCACTTGCCGCTGGAGGATCGGAGAGGGGAGGGTGGAATCCCTGCAGGGAGCGGTGACTGCCAGTCACTGCTCCCTGCAGGGAGACGATCGGGAAGTGAGCGGATCGGTGCATGTTTCTGCTCACTTCCTGATCGATAGAGCCGACCTATCGGCAGCTTCTTTGTCATAGGTCGGCTCTAACTATAAGGATGAGTGTTAATCACTCACCTCATAGTTCTCCTTTAATGTTTTTTTTTTTAAAGGGCGCCAAACCAAAAGGTAAAAGAGTCCAAAAGTTCCTTTAACTGTTCACAATTTAATTAAACAAAAACAGCCAACGTGTTTCAGGAGCAACAACACTTCTCGTTCATCAAGTCTTAGAATTGGATAAGCATTTGAGCATAGAGATACTATAACCAAACTGATCTTTATATGATTTGATATAAGAATCTCATTTAGGGCTGTAGTAGTAATAGGCAGCAGCATCGATCAAATGAATAGGCCGATAATACACCAAATTAAAGAAAATGAATGCGACATTGTTAGCAATGCAGTGCTCTGCAACACATGGTAGCACTTTACCGTGCATTGTGGTGTGTTGCTTCACATGTTCATTAGAGCTGCATTTTCCTTGTTGCATTCAGGTGCCATTTAAAAAGTTAATGTGCATTAATACGTGTTGTAGTAATATACACGTTGTTGTGACACACCACATTGGAAAGGTATGAATGGGCGCTTAATTGGAATTCATCTCTAAAGTGGGCTGAATACAGTGAACTGAACTCCATACCTCCTAACTTTCTGGGATTACAAAAGGAAACCTTTAATCACCAAGTATATAGATAAAGGTCACACGATTGCCGCAGAGCTTGAAGAATTAAAAAACAAATGCCTATTTATGCCTGATGTGTTATACTGGCTTTTCAAAATGCCAAATGCAATTATATAAAGGTTGGATGAAAGGTTTAGTGTAGTATAATCCTATAATAGTTAGATAAAAACCAAAAAGAGGACAGCTGAGGAGAAAAAGATGGACATATGGATTTGGGTCCAAATGAGGGACAGTTAGTCGCAGTAGAACTCTGATTGCTATAGATACACTGCTTTATTGATGGGAATCTGCCATAAGAGTATAACGTCATTTACACTCCTTCAGCAATTGCAGCCAATATATTTCACTAATGACAGGTTCTCTTCCAAAAAAAAGCACTATATCGGAGAGGTGTCGTGACAGCAGTTTTTACCTGTAGCAGCAACACAGTTAAATGTTTAATGGTGATTCTTAGGCCTCTAAACTGAAGGAGAGTTGGCAGGTTGGAGCATCTTTAGTACAAAGTAGAAGGAAAGCTCTTCAAGTACTGGCTTTACTGACTCTGGAACTACATATTTAGTTGAAGCTTCTTACAAAATGCCATTTAATTTGACTTCCACTGAGTCTCTGCATAATTAAAGGGCTGTTATATAGTCCTAAAAATACAGTTTAAACCTGTGATTTTTGTCTCTAATATTTGTTATTTTGTATTTGTTTTGTATCTCACATTTGATTTTTTTTAATCAATAAAAAATTTACTAAAATAATGTGTGATCTTTTAAAGTTTCATACTACTCTTACAGCTTACAAAAGTGCAATTCTATATGTCACACATGCCGTAGATCTATATGTCAGCTGCTGGCAAATTATTATTTGTTTTGCTATCAAATTATAGTGAAGGTAAACATTTTTGCCAAAGGCCCACAACAGCTGTACACACTGGAGCTCAGTTTCCAATCTGATACAGACATCTGTCCTAGTTTTACTATATTCTAGCTTTTATAAATCAGTGGGGATCATTGAATGAATCAATGAAGGCTGAAAAAAATGAAACGCAAGCAAACAGAAGGATGCGGTGAAAATGTTGGACGTAAAGAAGATATACCATCATACATATATACACTGAGTGGCCAGATTATGACCACCCTATCAGTACTTCGTAGGGCCACGAGATGACTTCGTTGGGCCGCCTCGTGACTCCATGAGATGTTGAAAGGTGATGCGAGGAATCTGACACGGCACTGTTGCCCTTCTATTGTCTTGTACCAGTCTTGCCACTCTCCGTTCTGCCCTAATCGCTGACGGCCACAATTCGCACGTTCAGACCCTGATTTTCGGCTGACAGTCCAGTCTTTAAACACTTTAACAACAGCTGCTCTTGAACATTTAACGAATTCTGCTGTTTTGCTGATACTCGCTCAATGGCTCCGAGCACCAACAATCATCCCACGTTCAAAGGCTGTTAAATTGCGTTGTTTACCCGTATCTTCAGAAAAAAAATCACTTCTACTGTCATGGTAAACAACCTGCTTCCCTATTTATAATGGTCTGGCCCTCTAGCAACTTCAGCGCGAAATTATAGCTAATTATAGCTAATTTGCCTACAAATGTCAGGTGGTCATAATAATCTGGCCACTCAGTGTATATTTATTGGCCATAAAACCGGGTACTGCCCTAGGGGACATGTATCAATGCAAAAATCACTTTTTAAAAATACAGTTTTTAAAGGAGCAGTGATTTTAACATTGCTTAAAGTGAAACGGTAAAAATGAAAAATACCTTTAAATATTGTGTCTGGGGGGTCCCCTTAAACTGCTTGTAAAGTGGCACATTGGGACGATGTATAGAACCTGTTGCAGCAAAACTGACATTTATAAAGGGGGGGGGGGAGAATTATTTTTAACCCCTTCATGACTGAGCTTGTTTTTAGTTTCTGTTTGTTAATGACTGAAGCACTTTTAACATTTTTGCTTACAAATTTACTTTCTTACAAAGTGCACCCACATATATTATATATTGTTTTTTAGAGGACAGATAGGGCTATATATTTATATCACATATGTGTACCTAACGCCTCACTTAGGACAAATAAAATAATAGAATTGAGGAAAAGAACGTGGTCACCTGGCATACAGTACAATGTCACTGCCACTAAGGGGTCTATTCACAAAGCTGCCGAGGGCAGCCGAGTGAATGACCGATCTGAAGTGAAGTGAGCCGAACACTGTTCGGCTATTCACTTCAGGCTGGTACGGCTAATTTCAGCTATATAATTTTTATTTGTTAAATGTATTTTTATTTTTTTACACTTTATTTATTTATTTTACACTTTTCACTATTTTTTAAAAACATTTTGCATTTTATTTTATTTATTTATTTATTTAATTATATCAAGCAGTCATTGTGAATGAATCTCACTATTGCTGCTTGATAATTGAATAAATTTGTGGTCATTATTAGGCTGCTTCAAACAGAACAGCCAATAAGAACTGTAGTGACACTGATCCTGCAGCATTTCAGGATTAGATGTCACTAAAGACTTCTGATCGTTCCCTCAAGGATCAGAAGCTGCAACATAATGTCTGCTAAAACACTACATAAGGCTGCAGTACAAGCAGCCTTCTATAGTGCGGGGCAGGGACTTGAACTATGAGCATGATTGGGCCATGTCATCATTACTTTGCGCAATCATGGCTCAG